>NW_017731511.1:2726625-2730912 GCF_001890085.2 Hipposideros armiger | reverse complement strand
CCACTCGGCCGGCCCCAAAATTAATATTTTTAAAAACTTGTATCTACCACCAGAAACTTGACAGCTTCCCAATATTTAAAGACTTATTGCTGAGCTCAGGGTGATATTAACAGATGTAATTTTTTTTTTTTACATTTTATAATGAAATATGTCAACATTTGGAAGAGCTACACAAGTCAGTGAATCAATATTTTCCAAATAACCCATGTGTGATGTTACAAAATCATGTATGGATTAAAAAATCCATTCAAAAAACAACATGAACCAATGGATTTGAATTAAACAGAGTACAGAAATTTCATTGAGGGTTTCCAGTTCCACACTGCAACTAACCTTTAAGAAATTACAACTTGATGAGTTTGATAGTATCAAATAAAATTATCTACAATTATCTGAAAAGACTATTAAAATACTTCTCTCTTTTCTAAATACATATCTGTGCAGGCCGTATTTTCTTCATATACTACAACAAAGACAACATGTCACAGCAAATTAAATGCAGAAGCATATATGAAAATTCACTGTTTTCTACTAACCAAATGTTAGATGAAAAAATGTAAAAAACAAAGCCACCCTTACCACTAAAATTTTTGTATTGGAAAGTATAGTTATTTTTATTAAAAATGTTATGTTAATATGTAATACATTTATTATTGTTATTTTTTAATTAATAGATATTTTTCAGGTAATAAGGAATGTCTCAGTTTTAATTTTGAAAAGGGTAAATATCAATAGATATAACCCGCACAAACAAGGCTCTTTGAGGTCCTCAATAAATTTAAGAGTGTGAAGGAATCCTGAGACCAAAAAGCTTGAGAACTGCTTCTTATACCAGTTTTACTCTTTCCAGTTTGAAGACTATNTGTAACCATACATCCTGTCTTGTTCAACCCTTGATTTTTCCTAGAGTTGATAATTACTCCATCTTTTCATTTGTTTGATTTTCAATGTACCTCTAACACTCTAACATATTTTTCCAAAATGCTCCAACATCTCTGTCAACTACCTATTGATAACTTTTTGTATAAACTGAAACACATCGATTTCATTTTTTTCCCCCCCAGAGGCCTTTCTTCCTGAGGACTCCATGTTTCTGCTTCAATCTGAACTGGTTTTTCTCTAGGCCTGCTGCATAGCTTTTATTTTTAGGACTTCCCTTTGCTGCTCTCCCTCCCTTTTCCCAGATCCCATATCTTCCTCTTTCTTGGTTTACTTCTGCATTTTGCTAGAACATATTCTCCCATACCTTCCCAAGAAAGAGTACATAGGAAATAAAGTTTCTGAATCCTTAAATATCTGAAAATTTGTACAGTCTACTTTTATACTTGACTGATCATTTGATGAGGTCTAGAATATTTCTAAGTTAATATATTATTTTACATATGTGATTTTTGAATGTGTATTTGTAACTAAATTAATATAGTAAATATTATAAATAGAAAAATGAGTGAATGAGATGTGAGGAAGTAGAGACAGGGTAGAAATTTTTTTCTTGAACTTGATTTTAAAAAGAGAGTAGTCATAACTAAATAGAATGCAAGACAGAGAAGACTTTCTCTTTTTCCCTCCCTTTCCAAAAAAGAACAAAAAAAAAAAAGAGGGATTTAAGAATATTTATAGACTCCAAGAAATGATCCAAAACAGACTAAAATGTTAAATGTCAAAAATAGGAAGAGAAGGAGATAATCCTATAAAACATGACGTTGGTCCCAGGAAAGAGAGAAATAGAAAATGAGCTTCACATAAAACGGGAAGCGTTTTTCCTTTAAAATGAAAGAGCGGAAGATTGAAGGAGGTAGAAGGTTGGCTGGTGATAGAAATCAGGACAGGAAGTTGAGGCAGTCCACGCAGTGTGAGAGCTTTTATTTTCTCTATTCAGTTGAAGGCAAGTGGCAAGGGCAGGTTCTGAGAGAGAGAATGGAGGAGGTGGAATGGATGGACTGAGCAGGCCAGTGAAGTCCTGGGGAATGAGAGAGAGCTGGACAGAGGAGTATAATAGGATTGCCAATAAGTTCTGTGTTACAAAAATAATCATGACCCAGCCCTAAGTTTTAGAATCCTAAGTGTCAGATAGATAGTAGGCACGTGAGATAACACTTTACTTCCTCTTTCCATGCTGCCGGGATGGTCAGGGTCGGTTTGGATGGGAAACGCAGAAATATAGAGAGAGCACCTTGGGTCACTTTTGACCTAACAGGTCTTTAATGAATACGAAGTTTCCTTTCCACTTCCCCACAAATGGCCCTCCCACCAGAAAATCAAGTTCCTAAGGTTTGTCTGAGCAGTGAACAAATCTGCTTTAATCACAAGCACCAGGGAATTGCTTCAAAAACGTGCTGCATAGGTGGTGACAGAGGCAAGGAAGTGAGAACATGTTTAACAACTTGTTTATAGACAAGATGTTTTTTAAAGGGTTTTTTGTTTTACATGTTGTTTTCCATTGCAAGATGTGCGTTACATGATAGCATTGCCAAATATGTTTAGTAGCATGCCATGCTTCCGGGAAAACCTACTATGCTCCATTCAAAACTGCACATGCAAACCCCGCATTTTACATATGGAGAAACTGAAGCACACAGTGGGTAAGTGGGGTCACAGAGCTAGCAAACAGTAGCTTTGAGAATCAAACTGGTAGCCTGACCTGGTCCAAAGCCTGAACCCTAAAGCATCATTTATTTTACCTGAAACACACAGATATATTTGGTACACTCATTCATTCACTCAATCAATCATACATATTGAACACTTCTCTGCTTGAACAAAGGAAGGGAGGCGAGAAAGCCCTCCATATACCATATCAGGCATCCCTCTTGGTCCTTTTCCTCACGCGCCACTGACAAATCCTGGGAGGAGAGCTGGTGGAGCTCTACCATTCATCTGAACACAGATTGAGAACACAATATAGACCAAATGCATAGCAAATTGAGTCTTCTGTGAGGTTCTCTTGGGAAAACTGTGACTTATGTACCTCTGCTTATGTACATCAAAAATTAAAATTAAAAGTAAAACTAGGTTTTTATTCAAGTTATTATTCTTTGTTGAAAACTCTGTTAGCTGGAACAGCACTGCCCAGCAGAAACATAATGTAAGCCATATATATAATTTAAAATTTTTCAGCAGCCTTATCTTTTAAAAAGTACAAAGACACAGGTGAAATTAATTTAATAATACTTTAACCCAATATACCCCCAAATTATAATTTAACATGTAACCAATATAAAAATTATTGATGAGTTATTTCATATTCTTTTTCATGCTAAGTCTTCTTAGAATAAATCTGGTGATTTATACTTATAGCACATCTTAACTTGGACTAGTCACATTTCAAGTTCTCATTAGCCACATGGGGCTAAGTGGCTACAGTACTGGACAGCACAGAGCTAGAATATTACTTATTGTGAGGCAAACTTGACCTCTCCAAAATTCCACTTATAAGCTCAGCATATGCTCCATTGTATTTAGAAAGTACAACTCCATCCCTTTCAGGGGTCTTAGCCTCTCTAATATTACAGATATGGAACACAGGTCTCGAATTGAAGTAACTTGTGCAAGGTCATCCACTAAATTGGTGATAAACCCAGGATGAGCGCTCAGATGCTCTAACTCCTATGCTATGTATGCTCTTCCCATAGCGTCACGCTACTTTCTCTCACAAGGCAGGCTTCAAATATTTTACATTTGAAAATACCCTGGGGCAGATCCTTCTAGTTTTCTTCATATGTGTCTCTTAGACCTGCCATTTGCCTAACATAGCATTTTGCATATGGCAGGTACTCTATAAATGGTTTTTAATCAAATGGGATTTGAGTAGTTTGTATAAGCAGTACCTATACAAATTATTATTTTAGTATGTATACCATGTAAAGCATTGTGTCAGATGACCAAAAAGGAAAAATGAACTTTGAGATGACCTATCTAGCCTTCATGACATCTGGTGGTAATTGGTGAATTATTTTCTAATGTCCTTAAAGTACCTGCTACCGAACAAAATATAGTCTTTTTCTGGGAATCAGTGTTAAACATACTGGCCTTTGTTACCCAGAATACATCCCTCTGGGGAATTAAGGCAATCTGTTCTCATTTCTGTGTGTCTGAACTCTCTCCCATTTCCCCTAATTTATCACAGATTACTACCAGTCATTCTGAGACCTCATTCTCAAGTTCCTTCAGCTCCCTGAAAATTAATCTGTTTGGGCCTTTTAGGTAAATGTTCTCTTACTTGCTTGTTCCCCAGCTAAACTCTTGTACCAGTCATCTTCAAAGTGTGAACTGCAGCTTCTGTAGCAT
>NW_017731511.1:2721623-2723400 GCF_001890085.2 Hipposideros armiger | reverse complement strand
CTGCCCTGGGTTCAAATCCAGTTCCCTACTTACTAGTTGTGAGACCTGGGTAATTTAAGTACTTTCAGTTTTTGTGCATAAAATGAGGTAAAACCACCTTCCTTGAAGTGGGTGGTAACGCATGCTAAATGTCTGTCACAGTGTCTAGCATAAACTGCAGGCTCAAAATGATCTTGATTATTTTCATATCCCTCCAGTATTTAGATTTCAGCTCTCCCCATGTTTCTTTTCTTACTCCAGCTTTCTTTCTCTCTGTGCTCCTTTATTTGTGTCTCTAGGTATCTGAACTTATCACAGAATTCCTATGAATTTTAAGTATGGGTATTCAGGCTTTCTGAGGTAGAACTGTGTTTAATTTTCTTGAGGAAGATTCAGATTGCTTGAGGCTTTCAAGCACCTCCTAGCCAAGATTTTACCTTAGTAAATCATGTTCATAGTGATATCTTTGTTTTACCCTTATTGGATTTTTTTTATAGAAACAATGACTTCAGTCTTCTCCAAGGACAGCTAAACACATTAAATGGTGTCCACTGAGTCTGACAAAAGGGAAATTTTACCTTATGCCTACTCTTTTACAACAGATTAGTTATTTTCCTTTTCAAATATTCATTATATAGTAGTATTACTCCTAAGAAGCACATGCATCATTCATATGAATTGTGATGACTGTACACAATCAACAAAGTATTAGCTAATTAATTAAAGAATATTTGGAGTTCCCTTTTTGAGAATTAACAATATAAAATGGGCTTTCTAGCCAATTATATCTTCATGGAAATGTTGAATAAAAGTAAGAAGTTTGCTAATTTTCACATCCACTTGTGAAATTTTAATACATTTCTCCTCTTTATAGNCTTTTTCTATTGTCCTTGCAGTCATTTTTATTTTTAATTTCAGATGTACTTTTTGCTATAAAATTTCCATGAGGTTCTTTTTTATAATTTGTTTCTCTGCTGAAAACTTCTATCTTTTCATTCACTTCAAGTGTGTTTACCTTTATCTTGCGGGGCATAATTATAACAGGTGCTTTGATAGTTCTACATCTGGGTTATCTCAAGACCTGCATCTCGTCTTTTCCTTTCACATTTTCCTGGTTCCTCTTAGTTAAGTAATTTTGGATACTAGGTTGTATCACTTCTGGGTCTTGTTAAAATTTTCTGGGAAATATTTTGTGTTTTGTTTATGTGTTTGTTTGTTTAAGCAGACAATCAACCCAGTTAGGCTCAGGCTGCAAGTTCTGTCTCACCTCCTGTGAGTGGCGGTTCTGATGTGTTTCATTTTCTAGGACTTGGCTATGTGTGGTTCCTTGGGTCCATCCTGTGCATGCCTGTTGAGGAGTGAGCCCAGGGCTTCTGGAAGTTCCCACACAGAATTAAAGGATCCCGTTTTCCAGCTCTCTCCTCTTCAGGATTTTCCCAAACCCCTTCACCCCTGTTCTCTGGCCCACAGAAGCCGCCTTTCCTGGTTCTTACGTCCAGAAAGCTGGATTTCTCTGAGTTTCAACTACTCATGTTCTCCACTGCTGTGTGGCTTTACAAGTGGGGCCCACCCTCGGGGCAAAGCCATAAGAGATAAGGGGGGAAAATTGAGAATATCCTCAAATGGCTTTTCAAAGCTTTGACCCTCCTCCACAGTCTGCCTGCTTCTGTCTACTCTTCAGAGTTCTTAGGTACAGTACTTGCTTTTTGCATTTGGTCCAGAGGTTTTTAGTTGTCATCAGCACAAGAGGTGGGCTTGAGTGGTTTTATTCCGCTTTGGCTAGAGCCAGAGATCCCCT
>NW_017731511.1:2716411-2718898 GCF_001890085.2 Hipposideros armiger | reverse complement strand
ACACCACCGTTTCAGGGGTCTGCTCAATTCTCGCCCTTCCAGTGAGGCCTATCCCAGACTATCCTATTCAACACTGCATTCTCTCCACCTCTGCAAACCCCATCTTCCCATCCTTTTCCATTTTCTCGCCCATAGCACTTACTACCTCATATATGGTATGTTTATTATCACCTATTACCCCTTACTAGAACGTAAGCTCCATGGGGCAGTGATCCGCTGTTCACCCATTTGTATCCCAAGCACTGACAAGTGTCTGACATATATATATATATATATATATATATATATATATATATATATATATATATATATAATCAAGTGCTCAATAACTGTTGACTTATAGTTTCTTTATTGCATCATGTTGTTTACAGATGTCACTTTTTGTTTTGCTTTATTCTTACCTCCCTGTTGGTGGCTCAAGAAATCCTTCCCTGATCCCTCCAAAGCATTAGTCAGAATGTAATTAGTTATGCTACAGTAACAAATTATTCCAGACTCTGTGTAAATTAATATAATTGTTTCTTGCTTATGCTAAAGCCTAACACATTCAATGTGGGGGAAGGAAGAATTTGAGGGATTTCTGCACCATGTAGTCACTCAAGACCCAGGCTGACAGAGCCGCAGCATCCAGAACATGTCAAGTCCTTCGGTCACCGCTATAGGGAAAGAGAGAAGCTAGGTATGAGGGATTTTATTTTTAGTGCCTTTTGTCAGAAATGCCACATAACTTTCACTATTTCACTGGAATAAACTAGTTACAATGGTCCCATTTAACCTCAAGGGGGTGGAAATTTCAGGGAGCATATGGAATGTTTGGTGATAATTACTGTAATACATGCATCTCATATATCACAGCATGTATCACAGTTTATAACTATTTTAATAAAGTCTATTTCCTCTACTAGAGTGGACACTCCTTAAGGGCAAAGGTGTTTGCTTTGATCGCTAATATATTCCAAGCATCTGTTATATACAGCAGAGACTTGATAAATACTTGTTGAATAAAAAGTTTAAAACCAATTATTAAAAAATTATCCTTTTTAATTTTTTTAAAGAAAAAAAATACTCTCCAGAGGAAAGCATTTCTATTTTTACGTCCATCATTAGCCAAATGGAATTTGGTCTAAACATTTCCAACACACCAACTTTGGTTAAATGCACAACTTTGAAAATAACTCATTAACATACACATCAAGATTCTACTAACAAATTCATTAATATCCAAGATTCATTACTGTATGTCAAAGGTCATCCAGGGTCAATATTTTCATTACACTGAACTGTGAAATTCCAGTGAGCAATGTTTGCATGAATCAAACTATTTTAATCTCTACAGTTGGAGTCTAGCACTCTCAATATAATTCTCTCTCTCATACACACACAAATACATATGCACACACTTATAAACTGCCCATTAGGGGATTAGGGCAATTTAATGGTAAAAAAAAAAAATAGAAACTTAAAGGGGATTTGTAAATATGGGATATCATCTGGATAGCTGTATAGGGTAGGCAGAAAATCCTAAAGGTGCACATAAATAAAATCCAGTAAATGATGGACTACAGAAAGCCACATCTAAACATTTAAAAAATTTTCACTAAACGAATTTGACAAACTGAAACATGAGAGCCATGACTACAAGCTTTGCTCCACTCCACACAAAATCTCTAACCTTTTGACAGATGAAAATTCACATGCAACAAAGGAGATATAAATTATCTTTAATCAAAAAAATGAAAAATATAAATCCTTGTTAAACATTTCATTTAAAAATATGCAGCTTTAAAATGTGGTAATGCTCAAAGATAGCAGTTGACTTCACTCATATATGTAAAAATAGTCTCAAAATGTCAATACATTGGTTTATGTTATGTACTGCCCTCCGGCTAAATTATTTTTCACCAAAATTCTCAAAACTGTCGAGTTGTATATTCTAAGCCCACCATTATACTAAACATGGTAAGGTCCAGAGCTAAAGGTAAAGTATTCATATTATTTTTGATGTGATGGAAGTCACATGAACACACAGATTTAAAGACAACTAAGTGATGAACCAGCAGAAGCTCTTTTTTTTTAATAGGTGTTAAACTCACTCTAAGCAACTGTGACTTATACAAACTAAAAATCTCATTCTTCTTTTCCAACCTATAAGGGAAATAGAAATGTGAAGTTAACTAAGATAGTGTTTCACACATTCTGTTTAACTATTTAACATATAATTCCAAAATGCAAATGTTTAAAATGGTGTTTGAAGAGAAATATCTACAATGTTAAGCTTGTCTATGCTAAGTAAATATAACTTTTACTTAGACATATCATCCTGATGCCACCAATATTTAAACTCATGATTGACCCACTTAATTGAAAAGGGCTCAGTAACTACACATAATCTGCATCTGTAGCATTAGAATCAAACCACTGCCCATTTTCTGACATAATGGAACATTCTACAAATCCATGAGAAATGCTAAGCTTAAAGGCTTTGAG
>NW_017731511.1:2708726-2715921 GCF_001890085.2 Hipposideros armiger | reverse complement strand
CCGATAGGAAAAACAGTCTAACATCTCATCTTCCAAAGTTTGAAATTATTTTCCTCTATTTTTTTTGCTAGTTTTTAGGTACTGTCCTTATACCAGTTCAGGCTGCATATTTATTGTTTCCAGTCAAACATTTTTCTCTATACTAGTAAGTTAATCAAAGCTTATACTTAAGTTTGCTTAGCCATTGGAAAACTTTTGTTAGCAGAGATTGGAAAATTTGTGAAATTCTGCAAAACTAATTTTACTATTTCCAATATTTGCCGAACTTAAATAAAAAATTTCAAACCATTAATGTAATAAAATATGAAACAAAACCAACAAAACAACACATACTTAAGCCATTTAAGACTATGTTTTAGATGTGATTAATTATCTGTCAATAAAAGAACAAAAAGGTTTCACTTTAGCAGCAAGTTAACTAGATTTAAGGGTCTTGATTTTTTGGGGGGAAGCCTTTGGAAGCCTGCATGTTAAACACTGGTGATTTTCTAAATTCTCAGTGGAAATGGTGATGGCATTCACTTAACCAAACTAGCTCAAATTACAGTGAAGTGAGAGCACGAATAAAAACAAAATTGCCAGTAAATTCCTACTTTTCAGAAATCACCTAGGTCTTATAAATCAGATTAAAGGAAAAAATAAAGTGTGTATATACTTTTCATACTTCTTTACGTTATTATACATTATTCATATTTATTTTTAAAGTCACAAAAAATGTAAACTTGAAATAACATTAAATTCCACTGTTACATAAATGATCTGCTTTATTTTCAAAACATTTGTACAGCTACACTTCCACTTATTACCTTACTATGCTTTGTTGAAAGGATATGCCTTAGTCTTTAAGCTTTTAAGAATATTAGAAATAAGATTGAATTCAAGTACACAAAGTCCTTTAAACTATTCTGAAATATCAAATTTTAAACGGCACAAGTCACAATGAGTAGATGAAGTATCCCATATGTTGATGGCAAACTACAGAATCATAAAGAATGGAAAAGCCACAAAACTGAAATCTGAAGTATCAAATCCGTTTTGGGAAATTAGCTTCAGATATCTGGCTTAGTTAAAAAAAAAAAAAAACACAATTTTTCAAGAATCTTGAAGTTTTTCAAGATTAAAATGTTATGTAATGTGCTTGAAACGATTTAAGTGTTGACTAAAGCCCTAAGAAGTGCCTTTCTCAAACATGAACAGACTGATACTCTACTCCCAAGTTGACAAAGGCCCGCCCATGTTTTAATTGTAGGCTTTGAAGGACAGTAGGAAAACAAAACACAACTTATTAATCACATTTGGCTGCCCGTTATTGAAACTTGCAACAAATTTAAGCAATTTAAATTATAAATATTCTCATTTAATAAAACACCCACACAATGACAAGAATGAGACTTTAATCAGTTTTAAGTGGAGTTTATAACACTAAGAGATAAAGGGTTGTTAACAAACACAATAACAAATGGACATCTGATTGGTATGAGGCATTATCCTGTACACATATTTTTTTGTGTATCCTCAGTGCATAGCATTTACACACAGAGCCACTGCTGCACAGCACAAGAGTATCTGAAGAGGCTGAATCAGAGTAAGGCTGTTTAACAGACTGAAATTTTTTAGTATATATAGTCTATATGAGAACAGATTGAACTTTTGAACTGGCAGGGTAGAAGGCAACTCTGCCAAACACTGCAGTTGAAGCCCCCACTTTAGTGCACAGTTCCACCCCTTCCATCTGCATGCATGACACATTAACAGTATTTAAAGGTAAACGAGGCACTTGGTGGCAACCACAGCCATCGTTATGAACATATTGCACAAATTTTCTAGAACTAAACATGTAACTGGTACCCTACTTTTATTTTTTAAAGCTGAAACATTTGATGCTGCCGGTAAACTCCACTTAAGTTTATAACCTGTGCCACAGCAAAGAATGGTGATGCTATTTATCCAACTACCCTTTAATAATTATGGCAAAAAATGTTCAAGAGGAGCTACAGAGGACTTGGGATGGTACAGGGCCCAACTGTAAGCTTCCTTAAAAGTGATGCCTTCAAGTAACTTCAGACATGTAAGCGGCTGCACATCCAAAAAGTCTAAGAAAACATTCCAGAAACTCAAAGAGATTTACCTACAGAATGCATTTCAGGCGAATTATGAATACTGTCATAAATAAAGTTTTAATTAGGACTCAAAAACTTTCAGTCATAGCAATTCTTGTCAAATTCTATGGGGATGGTAACTGAAATAAAGAGTAGTATGTATAATATATATTTATATATATATAATATATATATATAATGCCATTTTTCCATTTCCAATGACTACACCATAAAATGTAAGCAAGGCTTCTCAAAAATATTGAAACATTCAAAATCAAAACCCTCATTCAGACCTTCACATTCCAAAGGAAAAATAATAACAGTGCAAAAGCCCATTATAATGTCATTATTTATGACCTGGCCCTCCATGTTACATATTGGAACAATACAAGTTATGTTTTAATATACTGTGCCCAAAAACTGTAACAAATAACAGTATTAATAACTATCTTCAAAACATGAATAGTTGATTTTCATTTTAGTCAACAATTTTCAGCTTTTATGAAAGACAAGGTGGCATATAAATTTCAATGGTGAGATCTTAGGAATAGTTGTCTCTAACCTTACCAATTTAATTTATGAGCAGTTAATCAATATTCTATGTATCAATGTTTAAATATAAAGGTGTAAATCCTAAGAGCTTTAAAAATTTAAAAATTTGTTGAATGAAACTGACGAGGTATGGAAAACATGTCAACATTATTTACTAAGAATATTTTAGATGAAGTTTGCCTAATCTATTTACCATCAAACTCTATAAATGCTGCTCTAATAGGTCCTATGCAATCTGGATTTGTAAATTAACTAGGTCAGACCACAGCTAGTGAACAATTTCAGCACCAATAAGTTATTGAAAATGAGATTTCACACCATTAAGAAATAAATTGGATATTCAAATGTTTCAAGGTCAAGGTATAATTTGCAAGACACCAAATTTCTGGGAAAAAAAATTCTTTTTAATATCTTCACATTAGCTTTACAATAGTAGCTGTACTCTGCTTAAAATCATATGCAGTCTGGGCATATCAAATATATGACATTTAAGAAGTGAAACTGAAGCCCTAGTCCTAACTCAAGCACTATGAAGAAATAATTCAACACTGCACATAAAAAAAAAATCTATTCTTTCAATAGTAAATTGATAAATGCATTATGTGGGACAATTTCTACTGAAAAAGTAAATGCCTTATTTGTGCAGTGTTGAAAATTTACTGCAACTCTAATTTCCTTTTTAACACAAATAATGTCCTTTTAAATAAAAACATTATATGTATTCAGTATTCAAGTAAAATTCCCTAACAGTTAATGACATTTAAAAAATGTGCAAAACTGCAAAACTCATTGTAATAGAATGTGTAAGGTCAAAGGGGTGGAACGGCTGACAGCTATTGGATTGAGTAAGTGCATCATAAATCTTTAAAGAAAAAAAACTGCTTACTGTAGAATCTCAAATTGAAATTTCCTGTGCAGCATTACAAAACATTTTATATTTAATGAGAAAAAAGAAGCTTGCAGGCAGCACATGAAGCATCCACAGCAGGTATATGAAAACTGGTGAAATATGTGTAAGTTGTTGACTGATGTAGGTACTAATAGCATCTGACTTTGAGCACTGGCCTTGATTACACAGGAGACGGAGCAGTCATTACAACTGAGAAAACATTTTTAATAAATCATTGTCAATTTTTATGTTTCAAGCCCATTATTCTTTGTTGATAGCCTCCACATTTATATGGTTAAGTCATTGTTGCTGTGTTTCTTATCTGTGACCACATTATTTTTATATCCCTTCATTTGTGGATTCTTAAGATGTTGCGGAAGGTTCATTCCTGTACCCCAATACAGATTCACTCCCTCTAGCTGCCTTTTCTAGCACCAATATGCTTAAAAAAAATAAAATGCACAAACAACAAGCAGTGACAGCGGCCAATTCCTCAAATATCCAGATTAATAACTGTAGCATGCTAAAGAAAGGTGCGTGTAAATAGCTGGAGATGGTATATGGTCCAGAGTCCAGCATAAAATATATTCCTTTCTGAGCATTCCCTCCTTTCCCCTAACCCGAATACATGCATTAGAGTGTAGCAAAACCCTTTAGAAACTCCTCCAGCCAACTGCAAACTTATCTGTTGCCACAAGTGCAAAGGGGTAGGATGTGAACCTGTATATCATCACAAAGCTCTTTAGCCATTTCGGTTGGTGACAGAACACAAAATGAGAAATTCCTACTTATACATATCAGTCTGTCTCCACTTTTTATAAAACTGGAATAAAATGGGAAAGTGCCATTTTTATTTATCCTAATTGAATTTTAAATGTCCTTTTGACACAAAAAGGTATATACATGACACAGCTACACAACCTTTTTTCAACTGGACAACAAGTGTCAAAACCCTGTGGATGTATAGGGTAAAACAAGATTGGTCAGGAAAAGAGAATTGTTCCTATAACTGGTAATCTGACACAATGTCCTATTGCCATTAAAAAAAAAAAGGTCCATTTTCAGTTTATTCAAGTTTGTTTTCATGTTAGTTTATTCCTCTTGATAAAAAAAAAATTCAGACTTTTGTAATTTGTGTATGCTGATCTTCATCAAAAGGTTCATTCTCTGGATCAGAGTCAGTGGTGTCAGAATATCTATAATGATCGGGTTCATTGTCACTAACATCTGGTGTTACAGAAGTGGAGCTGCTAGCTTCTGGATTTGATGGCTCCTCTACTGTTTTTGTGAAGTACAGCTTTACCTAGAGAGAAAAGACAAAGTTTAAATGGAAAACCCATAAATCTGACTAATCTTAAATTACTTAGTCGATATATATTTTTAGCAGATTCATTTTTAAGTACTCTGACAAACATACTCTTTAAAAGGTAGCTACCTTTTAAATGACACCCATCTTAAGATTTCCTACATTGTCTTTCTTGCTACATGCTGAAAAGACAAACTGGGATATTAACATATTTTTTAATAAGCATAAGCTGCAAGCATTAAATATGCAAAAGAAATACACTGAGACTGAAGTTCAACAATAGTTCACATAATAGATTTTCAATCAAAAAATGCAATTCACAAATAGTTGAGTTCTAAAAGAATGCTGCACTTCCTATCTGTCTGAAACTCAATGTATTCTCTGATACAAACACAAACACTATGCTGTATAAAACACTAGCCCTAAACACTTGAAGGAAGAAAAGTTAACATCATATAGTAGTCTAAACAGTGGACCAAGGGCCTTTATAGGCTTAGCTGAAATAACTGTCAAAACAATTCTACAAGGCAGGTAGTTCCATTTTAAATAAGAAGCTAAGAACTAGAAAGGTCAGGAAACTTGCTGAAGGCCACTTATCTAGTAGGTAGTAGATGTGGGACTTACCATATTTCCCCATGTATAAGACATTTTTTTTCTGAAAAATTTGGGGTCTAAAAACGGGGTGTGTCTTATACAGTGGTTATATTTTTTTTACTTGTATTTGACAGTGATGAGGAATTGTATTAATTTTATGATGAATAAAACTTGAGTTCAATAACTTTATGTAATACATTGTTTTTCAAATTTCGGGCCCCAAAATTAGGGTGTGTCTTATACCTGGGGAAATACGGTATATCAGATCTGACTTAAAATCCCTTGTTCATTCTATTATATCTACAGCCCTTCCCCCATTATCTAAGAGTCATTATCAATTTTCCTCCTCTTACATCCAACATCTACTCCATTGGTAAATCCATTTAGTTCTATTTTTAAAATAACAAACAGTTGACTCTGGAACAACACAGGGGTTAGGGGTGCCAATCCCCACGCAGTCAAAAATCCGTGCTTTTGACTCCCCAAAAACTTAACTATAGTTGTCCCCTGCTATTTGTGGAGGATTGGTTCGAGGACCCTCTGGTGGATACCAAAACCCGTGAATGCTCAAGTCCCCTATATAAAATGGCATAGAACAATGCACACTGTTGGTCCTCTGCTGGCTGAATCCATGGGTGTGAAACTCGGGGATGTGGAGGGCCGACTGTATATTTATTAAAAAAAATCCGCATATAAGTGGATTGGCGCAGTTCAAACCCATGTCAATCAGGGGTCAGCTGTACACGTAATCTGACGGCTTCTCATTACTCCTCACTGCCACTATAGCCCAATCGACCACTATTTCTCATCTGAACTAAACCACTGCAGCAGCCTCTTAAGGAACCTCCCAGCTTCCATTCTTATCTCCTCTCCCTATTTTCCTCTCCAGTCTATATTTTAAAGGAGTGAACAGAGTGAACTTTTCAGACAATTCAGATTATATCTTTTTTTGTGCTGAAAACACTCTAATGTCTTCATATTCTGAGTGATGTGCTTTAGTCAAAATGACTTATCTATCACTCCTCAAATATACCAAGCTCGTCCCTGTCTCAGAGCTTTTGCATATGCTCTTCCCAGATATTTGTATAGCTCACTCATTTCATTTAGGCCTCTAATTAAATGTCACCTGCTAGGAGAGGCATTCTCTAACCATCCAGCTAAAAAATACACCGCAATCATTCTCTATCCCATCTCTGCTTTATTTTTCATAGCACTTAAACCATGATATGATATTGTCTTTACTTACTGATAATAAACGTTTTTATTTTAATAACAAATATAAAACCTCTCACAACATTAAAATAGAAAACAGTAAAACTAGAAATCACTCTAAAAGCTAGTGATTGAGAAAAATGTAGACTTAGAGAAAAGAAACTAAATGGAAACCTGTGGATTCTAAAAGACACTTCTAAACACTTAAAAGAAATATAACATCTAAAAGTACTTAATATTGAATCTATTTTTGCTTAAAACATATAGCCCTCCCCTTTATTTTTATTACTGCAATATTCTTATACTGACAAGCTATGGTTAGGTTTGTTACGTTATAAAATGGAATGAAGCAAGAAAGAGAATTTTTAAAAAGAGAAAGGAGGAAGATATGGTGAATGTGAGGGGCGGAGGTGTGTGTGTGTGTGTGTGTGTGTGTGTGTGTGTGTGTGTGTGAAGAAATAGGAAACAAAAAAATGGGAAACCTCCATTTCGTAATCTTTGTAAGTCAGATTTTTAAAGCTGGAGAATTCTTACCTACACACA
>NW_017731511.1:2683122-2708601 GCF_001890085.2 Hipposideros armiger | reverse complement strand
TTTTAGAAAGGCAATAACAGGGGAGGATGATCAAAGAATGCCTTTCAGACCACATGAAGTTGAAGCTAAGGCTAGAATATGAGATGGGTACCCGTGTGAGAGGTAGAGGAAAGGATGAGGGTGGCGAGGTACAGGGAGAAGGAAAAGAATTGGAAAGACCAGAGGCAGAAGAGCTTAGCATTTTGAAGAAATTAAGAGAGACCAGTATGGGTTAAGCTCCAGGAACAGGGAGAGAATGTGGCTAGGGTTGACGTAGGAGGCAGGCCTGTGCTAAATTATGCAGGTTCTTGTAGGTCATATTAAAAACCACAACATCTTTAAAAAGTGTAAAGAGGAGTGACACAATCAAGTTTATTTTCAAGATCACTTTGAGGGGCAGAGAATAAATTGGAGGGGTGCAAGAGTAAAACTACTGAAAACATTCTGTATGAAACATTCCCAAATGATTTAATTCTCTTCCACTTTCCCCCCCCATTTCAATTTCATATCCTACTTATTTAACAACTCCCCTCCCCAATGTCTGCCCCAAGTCTTACCAAACAACAACAAAGAATAAAGAAAGCAAAATGCAGTTTTTATGACTTTTTATACATCTTGGATTTCGTCAGAAACTTTCAGATTGCTGTTACATAAATATTACTTCTAAATAATGCTTAATTTAAAAATTAGTCAAGTCCTTCATCAGCTATATATCTAGAATAACACACATAGAGCCACCCATCAACTCCTCAAAATGTTTTTAACTGACCTTAAAATTTGGAGAAAAGTATCGATTGGCTTTGTCTTTATTTGCTTTGTCGAGATCATTTTTTGTTAAAGTGAGTACTAGATATTCCTTGTCGTTTTCTGCACGCTCTATACTGCAAATACTATCAATTTCTTGATCACATAGACTTCCATTTTCTACTTTTTCTGAGGTTTCCTCTGGTCCTGGTATGAAGAATGTATTCACCCAAAAATGAAACATTTTGTCCTAAAAAAATAAAAATGACATATTTTTAATTTTTTAAAAAAGAAAATAATGTTACCTATATTCAACATCTGCCACAAGAAGTCAACAAAATAAGCCATGTGTCATTTAATGTTCTAAATAAAAGTAAACACAAAGACTAGTACTTGACAAGGTGTGGGTCATCTGTTGCATCTAATTTACATATGAATTTTCTTTTATTCAAATTTTAAACCAAGAATGTAATTCCACAAGTTCTAAGATAACTTACTTTTGTTTTAAAACCTTAATTAAAATATCTTCTTTCTGGTCTAATACTAGATTTAAAAAATATTGAGTTTATATGTATGTATTTAAAAATTCAGAAATGGATTTAATTTTCTCTATGTTTCAACAAGTTACCTATTAACAAAATTTACTTTAACAAAAGTTCTTGAAATTGCAGTACAACTTTGCAATGAAGCAAGGCAAGTATATTTTTACTGTTGCAGCAATACAAACATTAAGTGGCTCTAGTTTCTTGAATGCCAATGTATGTTTGAAAAATATGGGGGGAGAAGGTAAGTGATTTTTTTGTTATAAGTGTCTATTTTTTAAAAATCATTTATTAAATAATGTGAGGTTTTATTAACAAAAACAATGGAGGTTCATCACTTTAAACCTTTCTTGACCAACAAAAAAAATGTTCTCTCTCTTAATTAATGGAATTTGGTCTGTATAGCTCATTTGACAATTAATAATGTATAGCCCTGTGACATCTCATCTGGTGCCTACACTGCCATTTAAATCTTTTAATTTATCTTCAGGTTATATTTTTCCCCCCAGGAAGGTAGTAAAATGCTTAAGTATCTTATATCTTAAATGTCTTTGTATCTTCTAACAGTACCTATCTAGCAAAGCAATCTTATATGTATCTTTTAAAAAATATTTGTTAATTTTAATTATTTTAGCAAAGTCATTGAATTAGTAACACACACATTTTAGAGTCAGAAGAAAATAAGCTAGTAATATTTAAATTTCTAAAAATGTGGATTTTGTATATATACTGATTATACTAAAACTGTTGTTTAAATCAGAGTAAACATTTATAAAAGGAAGGGAAAAATCACATAAAATGGACCTATATGCAAAACAATCCAAGATACACAAATGTATTATATATATTTAATTTAATCTTCAATTTTACATGTGTTAATGTAATGTACAGATGGAAACAACTGAAATGATAAGAATTAGTACACTCCTAACGGTACAGGGAAATAGTGATTCAGGTGCCTGTTTTAAAGAGCAAAATATAAAATTTTATGTGTGCCAGTCTTACAACAAATAGAAGAGAAAAAAACTACTGACCTAAATTTTAGAAAATTTGCTAACATGTCTTGGATTATTGAATAAAATTTTTCAAAGTTACTGTTTTTCAAAGTTACTGAGATATATTTATGACCAGGTAGGAAATGGGGAAAAAAAAATCAGTTTAATATTTTTGTGATTTTCCAGCTATTTGGATTCTAAATAAAGGAAATCATGTTTCTTCTAATAAGTCAAAGTAGAGTTTAAAATTTTTGTAGTAAATGAAGCTTCCTCCTATTTTCTTTCAAAAATAAAAGCTAAAAATCAATATTATTACTGAGAATGTCTAAAGACTGGCAATACAGTATCTAGTATGCTTAACAAGGCAGTGACAACATACCAAAGCTAATGTGTTTGTTCATTACCACCTGTAAGTTTTGTACCTTAGGTTCACCTAAAACGTTCACTTAATATTTTAAAAAGAGATAATTTGTTTCAATATGAGCTCTTGCATTCTCTAAATAGAGCTCAGTTAAGACGCAAACCTCACTAACTTTTCTAAACCTACATATTTAAACACCACATTTTTTCATTCTTTATTACTTCCTCTTCATACCTATTTCTCTCCTAGATAAAAATCAAAATAGTAAATTTAAGGCAACTAAATATAGAATGACCCAGTCACAAAAACATAAACCAAAATAAGGGAAAGTGGTTTGTGTCATTACACAAGACCATGAAACAGAGCTTATTTATACATATAGACCAAATTTTGTTGAAATTCATGGTCCCACACTAACTTCTCAGTTAATCAATCATCCCTTTTAAGAGAATTATAACTGATTTCATGGAGCATGTATACAACCTTTAATGTTTTTACAAAAATTTCTTTGCATAACCTAAGCTAAGGAAAATTCATCTCAAATAACAGTGCTATATGGCCTTTTCCTTCTTATAGGATTAGTTACCATTATAATGGCTCATCAATGCATAGTAAGCAAAGCATGTACAAATCTAATAGCAAAAACAATTATAATTCATTAGATAGCAATCTTAAAATAAAATATACCTTTTAATCTCTCCCTACGGATTGATTTCTGCCTAACCAAGTGCTTTAAGCAAAAGACCTGAGGTTACTATTAAAGGTATGGCTATTTTGGATATTTCTCCCAATAACAGTAAAGTGCAAACCTTTTTTAGCATCTTGTTCTGTTTGTGGAAGAACTCTACTTTGATGTCACCACACACAGGCAACGGCTGAGGGAACTCAAAGTACATGAACTTGTCTTCTCGTCGTGTGGGTCCTGAATTGGAGGAATATATCTTCACCTTTAGCTGGCAGACCACAAAATGAGGATCTGCATGGTTAAATACATATAAATATTATTTCACAGGAAATGCCTTTAACTGTCAAACTGTCAAAAAACTATTTTATGATTAATATTAGCAATATATACAAAATAGTAATTCTGCTTTTGTAACCGTGATCTAAAACAAATCCATGAAATTAGGTTAAAAAATATAATCAATACAAGATTTTCCCTAATTTGAACCTTCAACATAAGGTTCTATTACTGGTATGAAAGTCAATTCTATATATTTCATAAATAGTAAGTCCCAAGATTAGACTTCTAGCATTATAATAACATAAAAACTTTAACATTAAAATGATGTTAAAATCTAATTTAAATTATTTTAAGCATTAAAATGCTAAAATAATTTTCTGGCACGTCTATGAACTGCATAAAAGGTTATTTGCTGCAGTATTTTAAAGTCTCTACCATGTAACAAAACTCACAAAATACAAATCATGACATGTTCACAAGAGGAAAGAAATATAATCTATAACAAAGTTACACTAAATTTCATAAATGTAAGTCTCAATATTTATAAAAATATTAACCATCATTCATTTGCCTATAGCTTACATTTTATTTTTAAAGGTATATAAAGCCACCATGATAAGAAACAGAAAGAAAGACTTGATGTGTCTGCAAAGAGATGTGACAGACATCAAGTACAATCGGTAGCACACCCCCCTCCCTCTAAAACACACTCCATATTCATTAGTAAGTGTTTTAACTTTGGCCTATATTTGTTTTAAAATAACTGGTGAAATATGACCTCTCAAAATGTATCACGCTTATATATATTATCAATGCGGCTAAAATGTAGTGTGAAAAGGGAAGGATTATATTGCCTTTTAAATCTACACAAATACATTTATACCTAATGACATTAATGAATGGAAATTAGTTAAAACATGAGTGCTATGATCCTAGGGCTTTAAAAACTTTATCTAAATAATTGGACAAAGTATAATTTATTTGTTAATTCAAAAACAAGTGTTCATTAAAAAGAAAGTGATTAACCTTAGGTGGGTTAGAAATGGGTCTTGAAGAAAACATGCCAAGACAATCAAGAAATACAAACAAGCTTGTATAAAATGCATGAGAAATATATATGTATACATATATACATACAAACACAGAGACATAAAATTCTCAGCACCAAAAGGCATCAGCCTTAAAGATGAAAAAAAATGTATCACATTCTTTATCAATGTGACCAACAACTGAGAACAAGGCAAAAAGCTTATCCAAGCTAAATTAATTTTCCAGTTTAATAAACATCTATTGGCTCATCTATGCAATATCTGAAACAGTATCAATAATCACATAGTAAATAGATCTGATAAAAGCATGTGGGATTATTCTAATATGGATTTGTGAGACATTTATCTTGAGAAAAAGACTCTCTAAAAAGGGAAATATGACACTAACAATCTGTCAATAATTTTCACTTCCTTGTTAAAGATTCAAAGTACAATCAGCCATTTTACATGATAAAGACTACATGATATTGAATATTTTACCCAGAAGTCTAGCTTGAAGAAACAAACAAGGTATGATTTCAAAGCTGTGATAAAAATCAACCAGGATGAAAATGCCTTCTAACCTTATTTATTCAAACTGCACTAATTCAGATTCTGATAATCCTGATTTTAGGAGTGTAAAAAGCAAATTAACTATGTAAGCTAGATTTCAATTTAACTACATCTACAATATATATCTTCAAAAATTTTAGAATTATATAAATAATCCACAAGCTAATTACAAATCAGTGTTACTTAGAATTTCCCTCAAAAACTAAGATAAAAAGTTTTAATAAAAATAAGTGGAAAAGATTTCCTCAAATCACTAAAGAAAATAATTTTCTTTACAATGTGAATTTCACATTTTAGATCGATTAAACAAGTCCAACATTAGTATGGTTCTGCTGACTTCTAAGATACAATTCTGATATATATTATTTGATACAATCAACTGTGCTCTAAAGATTGATAACTAGTAAAAAAATCAGAATTAAATTTTCTTGGATATATGCATATTGAGAGTATTGACAGAAAATCAGTGAGCATCTTTTATTAACATTTTTAACCCTTTAAGATGTATGGAATATATTTACTTTTCCTTTATTTAGAAATATTAAGACAATAATCAAATAAGAAAAAAAGTTAACCCCGCACAACTTTGTAACACACTATTTTCACAGGTTTTGTTTTCTTCACTGATACTTCTTATTCCTCCTGAAACCAAACTGTTGCAACTCCCCTTGTCTCAGTCCTCACCCTGTTTCCCTCTGAGGTTTTCCATCCTATCGCCTCATTACACGTTTACATGAAAGGCTTAACTACTATGTCTCTTTCCTGATGCTTCCCCAAATTTCTGATATAGCTCTCATCTGAAGATTCAAATCCGTACTTTCAAGTACTCACTGAATATCTTTATGTAAGCAGCTCACCTTCACCTGATTTAAAACGTTTAAACCAAAATATCAACATTCATGTCTCTTGATACACTTTTCTATCCTCCCTTTTCTGTGAATTATTCACCCGACCAATATCAAAACTTTGACAAAAATCTTCAGCTGTAAATGGCAAAAGAAAAACTAATCTAATCCCATTTGATTGCTCTAGCAAACCACATGTGAATTAGAACACGTCACATAACTGGTTTCCTTTCCACCATTTTTTTCCCCTCTTGCAATAATCACTTTCTATACAACTCTACTTAAAACACAGCTTAAGTCTCCAGTATTATCACTGGCACCACAGCATTTATCAAATCAAGTCTGATATCCCCATTCAGGGTCCTCTAACAGTCAAGCGCACATTCCATTCCTATTCTATTCTCTGTCTCTACATTTCTTGTCCAGTTCATATCATTCTGCTGTACTTCAATTCAAGTTACTTCTTAGTGGCTGTAGTACTTCCTTCAGTTGTAATGACAGTCTCAACTGTGTTCAATAAAGAGCTGGGCTTCCTTCATGAAACTATATGACAACCCTTAAAACTTTTTCTGAATCATTTGTAATTTATATATACAACCTCCCATTATATATTACTTATATATGACTTCACTATATAGTATTAAATCACAGTGCATAGAAAATTAGTAAAGATTAAAGGATTTCAGTAGTCAGTTTAAATATAATACTGAGACCAAAACAAAAACAAAAAACAAAACACAACATTTAAATGTAGGTAAGCAGGACAACTGATGAGATTTTTACTAGTGAAAAAAATTATACAAGATTACTGAAATGAATGAATGTTCTCTTTCTCTAATATTTTATCTTTCTTATGGTTCTTATACTGATATCTATGCTACCAGAAGAGCATGAGGTTTTTTTCTTCCTTTTTCTTTTCCCCTATGAATCTGTGAAGTTCCTATGTCAATCACCTCTGACAGCCTTGCACTCAGCAGTTTTTAAAATTGTACTGAGATGACAAAAGCATCAATGAGGTCTCTTAGAAGCCTTTAACATGCTACATTAATAAAACTGTGGTCTTCAACCAAGTTGCCTTGCTCTTAGAATACAGGAAATATCTGATGAAGGTGATCACACCTATCTGACAAAGATAAACAACATCAAGAAATTAATTTCCTAGGTATAAATGAAATTAGGGATAGAAATTGTTTTAAATTACATAAATGTTTTCAAGAAGCAATACTTAAAGCTAAAAACAAAAACCACTATGAATCATAAAATATCACTGAGGTGTTATTAGAGGTATTAAAAGAAATAATGCAGTAGTATCTTATCTAGAATCTACAAAACTGCATTCTAAATACTCGGATCTAAATCTCAGTTTTCTCTAATACTTCACACTTTGACTCAACCCTATTTAGTCAATATATTTCAGCTTGTTGCCATGTCCTATCATTTTTTTCCTTTCCTCTTTATTGCCCCTGTTGCCATTCCTTTCAATATCCGGTCTTCGTAAGATATGAAGGAATTGGTCTTTACCTCAACCCCAGTAAACTGATGATACCCACTGCTACTCTACTCTCAAGCTGGATCTGATAGGTCAGATTTTTCAGTCATCTGTTCAGACTTTAGGCTGCATTTGGTAATTGCAATACAGACTGTTTTTAGGGTGTTTTTTTTTTTTTTCATAAATACAGTTTGGCTTCAAAGATATTAAAACCCATTGCCCTTGGCTTCTTTAGCCCAATGCACTGAACAACTCAGCTAATTAATTAGTTCGGATGCTTCAGAAATGCATATACTACTGCATAAATTTTACATGTGGTAAATATCTTTCTAGATTTTTATATAAACTTCTAGGTATGTTAGGGAAGGTGTTCCAATACATGGAAGAATGAGAGTTTAGAGCACTTACTGCAAGTTCCGCCACTGAACATTGGAATTGTTTCAAACATCATCTTGTGAAACAACAGTGCCACTGGTCTATAATCCAGATGATTCTTTAACAGGTAGCTATAATAATACACATAGCGCCTCTGGCTGGGAATAGTTACTCCCTGGTGGACAGAAAGAAAAAAAAAGGGGGGAAAAAGAAAAGCCAAATTCAAAAGAAAAGTTCCATTATAGTTATTTCACTAAATTGTTATGGTAACTGGGTTGTAATCACTGAAGAACATACATACATTAGATATTTCACTTTAAATGATTAATATTTCAATCCAGCTCAATAATAGGGTAAATCAGGGCAACATCAATACAAAGGAAAACATCAGAATAACTTTTCTCCCTTAAAATACAAATATCATAATACCCACATTTCGTCGATGCTCACAACAATGCTCTGACCCAGGAACCCAATAAGCAAAGGCCACCACACATCCAGAATAAATGTCAAAGGCCTCTGCACTCCAGCTGTGCTCTTTACACATAGGGTTCCCCACAAGGATTTATTGGCTCAGTTCCTCACAAACTTAGTTACCTATTTTCCAGGCAAAAGTATCAGAATCAGCAAACCAGATAAAGGTATACTGCCTTTAAAAGGTAAAAAAAAAAAAAGCAGCAGCAAAAAGTAATGCTGGCCTTAGAGCCCAGCAAAAACAGGAGTATGTGGTTGACATAAATGTATGAAATAGTCAGAAAACACAAGTACTTAGAAATGTCCCTGATTTACAAACATCTCTTTGTTGAAGAAACCGGGAAATAAGTAATGTTTTCAAAAATTTAGGTATTACAAATGCTAAAAAATATATATAATTCATGTGGTGTTTAAAAGGTGACTTATCTAAAGAATAAAATCTTAGGTGTGCAGCAATGCAGTCACTAATAATGCTGAATAAATAAATGAAGTTTTAGGGCATTTATCTAAGGTTGCTTTTCTATTACACAATGTGACTTCAGGAAAATTCAAGCATTTTAACCTAGAAAAATAAGGTAAATAGTAACATTAAGAAGTCTGACAGTGAAAAGTGACTTGTGAAAACTTAAAGTATACTCAAGAGAAAAAAAAACTCGCAATATTTCTCTTTATTATTGGAATCTAAATCTCCTAGTGCGTTAAAAACTCTGAACACAAATACTTTTCTCTTCCCTCTAATGAAAAGTACTAAGTATATTTATGTAAATTTAAAGACAGGTATGTTGAATGACAGGTATGTAGGTATTCACTGTGGTATTCTCTTAAAGGTTAGCATGATTTTATTATTACAGGCAACTAAAAATACATAAATGTCAAAAATTAGCCGTTTCACCTTAGGACAAATGCTTTAAGATTTTGGTTATGATGCAAAGACCACATAATCACAAGACTTGGATTTGAATGCTAACAGTTAAAACACAAACTCTGATTTATTTCCTCAGGAAAATGAAAACAATAAGATGTACCCTACTTTCTTCAGAAGATCCTTATAAGGATTAAACCCTAAATAAAGTTACACAAAGCATGCTGAAGCTACAAAATATTACACAAATCCTGACAGTTTTAGAAATTGTACCCATATTTAAGGTATAATTTTGGAATTGCTGAAATTTTAGTTCTGTGTATTTTCTTAAAGAAATAGTATAAAGCAGCATTGCTTTGAAGAGCTGTTACAAAAATTAATGTAAAATTTATTTATTAATGTGAAAATATCTTCAAGTTTAAAAAGTATTTACACTTAAAATAGTTTACTATACCACATTACTTAATGCCACTTTAGCCAAGAACTTATCATTCATACTATCAAGATAAAATACTTGGAATTGCAAAGCAGATTGGGGGAAAATAGCAGATAGAAGATGGATGGGTGGGAGGGAATCTTTTTTGAGCTATGTAAATTTAATATCTAGTCTAATAAATAAAATTAAATACAATTTTTAAAGATTTAAACCAATCTAAGAAGACCAAGTTATTTGGGGGTGGGGCGTTAATTAAATGATAGATATTTTTCTCTTTATCTCCATTCTTTGCATAAGTTTGTATGCAATAATTAAAAGGTTTTCAAAGCTTTAATTTTTCTCAAGTAGCAAATGACTGGTAGTATATCTATAATGCAGGTGTTCTTGCACCCAGTTTATCCTTACTAGTAAGGGCTAGGCAAATGTGTATAGAGAAAGAACATATAAATCTACTAGTTGTCAACACTGGATGAATAATTTACGTGCACGTACAAGCTGAACCAAAATTACTGACACAATTCAAAGAAAAATTCTGAAAAGCCACAACTATAAATTTAATTCATTTTTTATTTTATTATTATATTATGCATAATTAGGCTTCTGTATCCTAACTTTGCAATTCTTATCTACCTGTTAGCTTTCCAAGACTTCAAATTTAATGTGTCCAGATTAAGAGAAATAAAAAAGTTGGCAAGTCCAAATGTGTATGGACCACAGAGGACCATGTGCCCTCCTTACTCTTTTCTTAGCTCTTATAGCCATGATGCACACTTATTAATGTTTAATTGATAATATGATGAATCATGATGTAATCTAGTATTTGAAATAAAATGAATAAAACCTCCACACTAAACTCACAATGTAATTTGTAACACTTCAAATATCACACTTCCTGAATGCATAAACTGAAAACAATAACTTACGTGCATGTATAACATCTTGAATATGAAGATTTAATTTTAAATATGTATCTTTTAAAAAATGTAAGATATATACATTTTTCTCATCTTCAAAAATTTGTTTTATGCATTATGAAAAGAAGGCTCACCTTTAGAGTTCTTGGAAATGAAAAATACTACAGGTTTTCAAAATTTCAATTTTTCATTTCAATTAAGACTAGTAAAAATCCATTTTATTTTCTAACCAAGAACTTTTAAGCTAAACTGGTCTAACTATATCCCAAAAGTATAGTTCATCTCTCTTCCACTGATGATTCTCCTTTTCCACTCTAATTGTGAAGAAAATTACTTATATTCTTAACCTTTTCCCCTCAAATATAACTTTCAGAACATTCTAATTTGGGGTAAACTTAGCATTCTTCAGGTTGACTTACCACCACATTCCTGACCATCACCTCAAAAGGCAGCCACTGCTTCTTCAATTCCCTTATGTTCACAGAGCAGGAGGGAGGGCTCAGGAGGACAGAGTGGGCACTCCATATCCACAAATACTGAGCCATAGGATACAGAGGCCTGACAAAGGGACTTGAGCACCTGCAGATTTTAGTATCCACGGGGGTTGTTGGAACCAATCCCCCAAGGATACCACAGTCGTGGGACGACTGCATTTGGTGTTACTCCTACTATCCCTTCCATCCCACTTTTTCACTGCCTTTACTCACTCTCACCTATTCCAAATCTCGACGATTCCATAACTCTTCTGGTATGCACTTATTAAACTCTTCACTACAATGGTTTCTGCACTTTACTCAGCCCACCTTTCTATCTGGTACCAGACATCACCCTCAATGAATTCGGCCCCTACCTTACTGGGAACCCTGAGGTCATCCAATGTGAGCATTCTCAAAATTTTCTTCTCCCATCTTAAAATCTTTTCATTCCTGGTTATTTTATAAAAGTAGCTCTTCATGTTCACATAAGTTCCATTTTGGCAAACACTCTATTAATTATCTCCTCTCTGGCATTTGCCTTTATTCTCGCCTCATAATAATCAGCTCAGGTAACCCTTATCCTTTACTCAAAACAAACCAATAATTCAACTACCAAATACCCACATTCTCCCCATATCTTGTATCTCTCTCAAACTATCATCCTCTTTCTCTATATAAACTCTTGCGGAGAAGCCTCTATTCTTTAACTCATAGAAACCTGTTATTACGAGGCTTTCTTAATGGTTATCAGTGATCATTTCCTACTCTTTTCCTAGTCCCATCATGGCTCTTTTTTTTTGGGGGGGGGGCTGCCATTTTGAAAATTCCCTGCTTCTGTCACAGGATATATTCTTTAAAGTTTTTCTCCTGTCCTTACTGGCTGTCTCTTGTCTTCTTGTCCCTAAATATAGGCATGTCTCAAAAATTTGATCGTAGCTATCCCTTCTTTATGCCAATCCTATCTATTGCAGTAGTATAATTATCAATTTCAGACATTAACTCCAAAACCTGTCTCTCTCAATATGATTTATTCCCAACTCCCAATCCAGGATTTCCAACTCGTGGTTGGACATTTATAGCTGGAAACAGAAGCACTTAAAACACAACATATCCAAAAACTAAAACTTACATATTCTTGCATAGACCGACTTCTTTCTGTCAATGATATTCACTATTTTCTCCAGCACCTGATCCCAAAACTTCTAATATCACTGCCACTGATGCTTACTGAGCCCTCACCTCAATTCTCTGCATTGCTCTAAATGCTTTCATAAATATATAATTTAATACTCATAAAGTGGGTATTATTGGCAATACTACTTTATAGACAAGATGAGGTCATACATCTTGTAAGTAATGAAACTGGATTTCACCCTAGCACTCCAACTCGAGTTTGCACTCAAATACTATACTGTTCTGCCATCTTCTTCCTGTTACAGTGAAATAAATAGTCTGAGAGACAGCAGTGATATACATAGGGTTAAAGAAAAGAAAAGTGAGCGATCCCAGCAATATGGCAAAGGTCTAGGCAGAGTGGAGGCAGAGATTGGTCTATCAGTCAGCACACAACTACCTGGCATACACATACATACATAAACACATGTGCATACACACACACTACACACAAAATGGAAAGCAAACAAGAGGTTAAGCTTATTTAAAATACTCACTATCTGATTCCTACCCACCTATTCAGATGCTAAAATCCAGATTTTGACTCTGAAATACCTCTCAAAATATGGCTTTTGGTTTTCTGTGGCCATTCTAGTTCAGTCACCTCCTGCGATTTTGTAATAGCCAACTGATTATCAGTCTTTGATTTATCTATTATTTATACCACTCGGGTTAATTTTTAATTTTATAAAAGTATAAGATAAATCATATTACCACTTAATTCAAAATGTTAAATGGTTTCCCAGTCAAATAAGAACAAATTTTTCACACATGTTAATTCCATTACAACATAAAAACACAGCCCAACCCTTTTAGCCCTCTTTAACTCTCACAAGTCCCTTGTGGGTAACTCTTGCTTTCGGCCAAACTGAAGTATTTCATTTCCCACATACTGTACTTTCTGGTTTTTTAAATATGCTATCTTATCAGATATTAAGGTAGAAGGACTACGCGTGCAGTCACCTGGGAAGTCATACATATTTTCTAACACCTGGACCAATTTAGATAATATAATTATTTGAAGCTTCCAGGTTTGATAGAAGTCACCTGAAATGCAATTCAGAACAGGTAGTTGGGGGCTCCTCCACATTTTCATTCTTAGATGGTCTACTCAGGTTTTGTACTTTATCTGGAAGCATTTATGATAACGTTTTCATTGAAAATTGCCCGCTTCCCATTGAAATTTTCAAATTTGTTAGTATAGACTTAAATATAATTTTTAATTTTACCTTTAGACTAGTTATATCTCCTTCCTCAAACACTACTACAACTTTAGAAGACAGATACTATCATCTCTATTTTAAGGATAAGAAAACAGTCCCAGTGCATACGATTATCCTGTTAAAAACCAGAACCTGAACCTAAATGTGAATCTGATTCTAAGACTTTTTTACTCCCTTGTCCTGGGCTTTACTAATAGCCCCCCTACTAACTACATCTAAAATTAAGATCTCCTTGAGCTCTTATTTTTCCTATATGTGAAGAATCTCCAAAGTAGAGTATTATAGAACTTCAATTCCATGAAACTAATTAATGTATTAAATAGTGGTGCATGAACCACAGAATCCTTGAGAATAATATGAAGCAGACAACTGGGATTTTTCTCTCAACCCAGCATCCTTTCCCCTTTGGGAAGTATCAATCTCCCTGTGGTTTGGGGGTGTGGGGGTATGCCTTCAGTTTCAGATGTATGCCCCAAGCCTCTGGCCAGAACGTTTGGTTGAGGGATGAGTGCATGCCCTGATCCAGGTAAATCAGGACCTATCTAGGCATTTTTGAGCAGACTGTAGCTCTCTTCCCACTGCAGTTGCTAAAGCAGACAGAATGTAAACCTGGAGCTACGAGGAGTCATACTTTGCCATTACATTACAGAGAGCCTGTCTGAAAATAAAGTATATACAGAGCAAAGAAGAAAGCTGAGATTCTTGACATCTGTTAAGCACCTAGATGCAGGCCAGAGCTTTTCTAGGGTTATATAAAACCAGCAAATATCTCCTTTTGTTTAAGGTATTTTGAGGTGGGTTTCTGTGAGTGAACTGAAAGAGTTCTAATACATTATAATTATAATATAACCGCTTCCCCCCACCCTTTTCAAGTTTCTATCTCTACTTTGGGAATCAAAATAACAAAGAAAAAGAATTTGGACTGGAGAATATACTACAGGAGAAAGAATGCTGGATTTGAGGTTAGGAGGTATGCCTTTGAGTTATTACAGGGAGATTAAATGACCGAGGACAGCCTGATTTTTGCAAATCTGTTCTATCATTTATATTAGAATGAGTCTGAATTAAATACAGTAATACCTTGGTTTGCGAGCATAATTCGTTCTGAAAACAAACAACTTGTATTGCAAGACACTGCTCGTTTACCACGTTAAAACATATTAGAAATGTTTGCTTGTCTTGTGGAACACTCGCAAACCAAGTTACTCGCAATCCAAGGTTTTACTGTAATTACTAAGGTCCTTTAAGGTATAAAAATCTTACAATTTTATGAATATACATACTGGATAACATGTATTAAATGAACAAGTTAGCCCAGGAGAATTAATGTTAGGAAAAATAAAAATGTTATATTAAGAGTTTTTTAAAGCTGAAAAAGAGAATTACAGCTTATTTTGTTTTAAATGAAAAGAAATGAGAAAATTTCGGGCCGGCCGGGTGGCGCGTTGGTTAAGAGCTGGCTTGGGACACCAGAGGGTCCCGGTTCGGATCCCACATATGAGGGCTAGTGACACTGCCCTCTACAGCTAAGATGCTGAACAACAGCTCAACCTGGAGCTGGGCTGCCCTGAGTCGCCGGCGACGGCGTAGGCTGCAGCCCCTGCTGCAGTGGGTTGCCATGGGCTACCGTATGTAGCCAGCAGCCAGCGTGAGCGGCCAAGCAGCCGCAGTGAGCGGCCGTCCAGAAGCCGGCGACTGATCTGCCTCGCCCGGGAAGAGCGCAATGATGGTGCCAGCTTGGGCCAGTGAAGCAACGTCCTCCACAACTAGACTGAAGAACAAAAAGGACAGCAACTTGTCTGTTCTACTTCCCCCAATTCCCCAGCGCTGTTCCCATCCCAATTCCCCAATTTAAAGAAAATTTCATTAGGTCACCACATGGGGAAATTTAGTAGTAAATAGACTAGAAAAAAATAACCTGATTATATGTGATGGGACATACAGATTCATTCCTCAGAGAAACTAGAAAATTCCATCTTCTTGGGATCACTTAGAATCAAGTTAGTATTTATTATTACTAGAAGACTTAAGTCTTCATTAAAGATAAGCTAATGAACTCACAGAGATCATAATATATGGGGACTTTATCTGTAATCATTGCTTTGAAAAAAAATCAAAAGCTCAAATGTTTTTCCTAAGAGTTTAATCAAAGAAAATAAATGTTAATGCTTATATTACCTGCCACCATCTGGAAGGCAAGGGAAAAAGAGAGGGTTAAGTTTGTCATATAATAAAAGCTTGCCTTTTTAATTTCAGAAAATGTGGGAATCTTTCCAAAATACACACTTACCAGCACTCACAGGATGTCTTAACTCTTTATTCATGGTTTATAATAAATATTGTGAGTTATGGATTATAATTCTGAAATGTAAGTGCAAATGCAGGCTGTGAGGCATAGGACTAGATGGGAATCGTTCCTAGGAGTTGCCCTATACCATGCTTTCTTGTGAGGGCAGGGGGTGGAGAAATGATTAACAGCTTGTTTGGGAATAATCTGCCACATGCTCATAAAGCAAAACGATAAACTATGCAAAAGAAGTGTGCATTCGTATAAATTATTGAATGAATGACAGGAGTCGTCCTTCCCTCAAGAAGTTAATCCCACTCTCAGAAAACATTTTTCTTCACAGGAGGTATCAGTTGTACTTTGACTTCTACAAAACATTCAAAAACCTGAAATTTTATTTGGGCATTACTAACACAATGGCATATTTTATGGTATGCTGGCACCCACCACTCTGCGATCTAATTTGCACCAAGTCTGCCAAGGAAATGTCAAGACTCTGCTAGATTATTCTAAGAAAGTCTCTGTAAAGTCTACAAATTCTTCACCAAAACATGACAACTGGATCCTCTTTCTTCAAAACAAGGGGGAGAGGGAGAAAAAGGGTGATGGAGAAGAGAAAGATGAGGGAGAAAAAAGAGGAGGAGGAGGGGAAGGGGAGAGGAGAGGAGGGAGAGAAGAAGAAACATTCTGCTCCTATATAAATGTCCCCAGAACACAATTTTCTTCAGCTTCTTAATTTTCTCTATAATTAAAATGTATAATATAAGCAAAACATTAAAGACAGTCCTAATAAAATCACGAACTAAAAATTCATAAAATGTATGTATTTCCTATAACAGTGGTTCACAATTACAAAAATGCAAACCTACAGACTCAACCTAAAAGGAAATAACTGGAAAGAGGGTAAATCTATTAGCAGATGTTTCAAGAATAAAGCTACTTTGGATAATCAATTTTATTTATTATAAGATACTTCTCCAGAAGAAATCTACAGTTGTGTATAAACAGTTTTACCGTGCTCAGTGAAATTTTCTTGTGATTAAATTAGTTACAGTCTTTAAAGGTTAAAAATATATTATTTCACGAATTCTCCAATCATTAGGTAAACATGTAATATATTTGAGTGTTTTAACTACTTAAATCAGGGTTCATTAAGTGTCCTAGCTTCTATATAAAGAAGGGTATAAACTGAGAAGCCTTGTCCAAATAGGTCAATTTCATCAGAATTTACATGACCTTTCAGGAGAGCGTGACCCTGTACTAAGATTAATTCTGAACAGTCTCAAAATTATTTTGCTGTTCCAGATTTGTGGATTTAACAGTGTAGAAAGAAGATCAAGTGTGCTGAGCTCAAATTTTACTCTGAATGCTGTCATGGACTGGATGATCTTAATCAAAGCACTCAGTTTTATCATCTATAAAATAAGAAACATTCCTGGAAAAAAATATCCTATGACTTTTATCCACTGTATCTAGCTTTCTAATGCTGTTGCAATCTAAAATGCTGATGGCACCACTGAGTAAAACACAGCTTCATCAAGAGCATCTGTTCATAAATTTCTTTGCCTTTTTAAATATACACAGGGATAAAGGTAGGAGCACATTAGGATACTCCTTTAGACCCTGTGAATAATACATCCAAGAAATGGTGTAGTTATATTAATTAATCATGAGCTAAAACATAGATCTCAATGATTTCTTTTGATTCCAAGATGCTAAAAGTGATCAATTTTGGCTAACTTACTCAACTCTGAATCTTAACACCAGGTAATAGCAATACATAACAATTTTACTGAGTACATCCACAACAGTATGTACAAACTCTATTTTCTATTAGCCCATCACCTTTCACTTGAGGGACAGGCCAATCTATAAGAGGGTGAAGAATGCCTGGAGCAATTCCGCTGATAATGTGCATACTCCTACATTCTTCCGCATGACACTATAAACTTTATATTTTATTTTCATAAATATGTCTCTAGCTATCTTTTCATTCTGGCCCACTTCACAACAATATCCCATGGGTCTTGCCATTTCATCAAATATCTCCTCACCTCTACAGAGTAACAGAAATGACAGTATTGCCAGATTGTGATGGCTAAAATATCTTCTAGCTGACAAACTAAAATATGTCCTCACTTTTTGATTATGGAGACTTCTCTTGGATGTAAGTTAAACTGGAAACAGAGAAAATAAAGTATAACCAAGTTTAAGTATACTTGAGTTTTACTTTTATCCCTCAACATGATGGATTGGAATATCCCAAATGCTTCTTCTTCTTTTTTTTTTTTTTTTAGCTGAGCCATCCTGCTACCTGTTGGCAGCTCAGCGGCTGCTCAGCTCGGGCTGGACTTGAACCGCTGTTGCTCAGAGCTCAAACTCTTGAGCGAGCTCTTAACCAACTGAGCCACTCGGCCCGCCCGCCCAAATGCTTCTTATATGGTTAGTTCTCACTATCAGAAGCATTAGTCAACCATCCTGAAAAAGCATTTACATTAGAAAAAGGTGTTCTATATGCATATGTGTGTGGGTGGGTATGTATAAGAAGGAAGAGGGGGAAAAAGAGAGAATGCATGAGAGAACAGCTTAATTAGATAGAAAAGGATATAGCATTACAAAACCTTTATTTGCCCCAACTCAAAATTCTTGATTAAAACATCCTAAATGGCTGCTAGCTGTAATGCCAAACAAACAAAAAGTCATAGTTGAACGTGGTAAAGACAAATACCTTAGAAATGGTCAAACATATTTGTAGCTTACAACAGAAAAGTAGGACTGTCGCAGTATCTCTATCAAACAATTTTATCCATTTCAAAAAAATAAAAAATTTGACTTTTCCCCTAAAACTATGAAGCAAGTCATGAAAGAATTGAAAATACCATTTTCCTTCAGCATATGACTTCTCAGCTTAGCCAGCTACTACAATAGTTTCATCAAATAATGCATGGTGACACAATCAAAGAATAATTCTTATTTTAGAGTCCTTTTTGGAAACTTCAGGGGACATTAACATTTTCAAAATGGTGAAGTTTCTTTGCAAAACAAAAACAAAACAAAAATTTCTGAAGAAATCTCACTTATCTGTAGACAGATAGCACAGCTTTATGCCTGGCAAAACATCTGATTTTGCTGCTTTGACACACAGAAGTTCTGCGTGTCATTGTGACTCACTGCTTTGTTCATCAGTACGCACTGGGATGCAAGACTCTACCATCAATCCTGAGAGAAGCCTTATCTACTGTGAAAATATTCTCCTGCCTCATGAGGGTCAAGCCTTGAATCATAACCTGCGCAAGAGGATCTGTCATGAAAAATGTACTGTTGTGAAAGCCGCCAAAGTCATAAAAGCCAAGACTTTCAATCAGGGGCTTCTCAAGAGGTTTTGTCAAGAAGTGGGAGCAACTATGAAATTCTTTGCTACACATAAGTTCACTGGCCTTCAGAAGACAAATTCTACAGCCAGAATTTTAACTGCCCTTAACTGGATAAAATATAAATTTGTTTAGTCAGTTTAACTCTTCAACCTTAAAACTAAACTGTGGAGTCATAATCCTTTCCTTCCTAATATAGCATTGTCAGGATCTTGCCAAAAATGATCTCATTACCTAGAAGGCAAAGAAAACGATGCAACACGAATTTATCTGAAGAGTCCCAGAGAATTGCATTTCTTGACACAAGCCTACTCTCTCATCTGGCAAAAGAATCTACAAATTCCATTTGCTTTCATTCTTTTGTGAGAAAGGATTTTCAGCACTTGTTTTCACCAAAAACAAAAGTCAAAATTGATTGTATATCAAAGATGACATAAAGGTTGCCAAGTCAAAGACAATGAAATAGTTTCAATGTTATTTACAAGCTAAATAATAGCAGCCCTTTCATTAAATTTTACTATTCAGCAGAACTAAAGCTTTATTTTGGTTAATTTGTACCACTTAGATTTATTCATCATTCTCAAGGAATGACCAGATTTTTGCATGAAAAACAAATGAGACATATTTCTTACAAAGGTTTATTTTACATTCTATGTTTAAAAAATTGTTTGAGGGCAATTAAAAACTATATCAACAATTTTATGTTCATGTACACCATGCATATTTTTGGAAGAATATCTATAGCTTTCATCATATTTTTAAAAGGTATATAACATAAATAGTTTAAGTGCCCCCTAACTTAAATCTAGGGTTATGGCTCCACATTACACAACTTTTCTATTTTTATTTTGAATTATTTTCATCTGATTCCTTTTCCACTACCAAAATGTCTGCTGCTCAGCAACCCTGTTTTACATTTTTACCACTGCTCCTGTGATTCCATTTTAATTGGACCCATTTCTATATGGTTTTCTTCCCATTCAGTCTCTTTTCCTGTGCTGCTCTGCATTTATTCACTTAAGTGTAAAACAATTTACCTTCTATATTTTTAACCAGCAAAAGCAAATGTTTCCCTCTAGATGATGAAAGGATGAACCAAAGTAAGTAGCTTAGGTTCTCCACTCTGGAATTCATTCCAGTGCTATCAACCGAGGTGCACACCATATACAGAAATATAAGACAATCTATTAATATCATAATCAACATTCACCAAAATCATGCACTAATATAAGATTCAATTTTTAAAATTACCATCAATAAACAGTACTTTGGCATCCTTAGATATAATTCTAAAAAGTCACAAAGACAAATAAAACAAGGAATGAGGAAGGAGTAAAGGAAATAGGAATCAATGTAACTATCCAGTTCAAAATGATAGATATGATCACTTATGGTTCTGCTTTGAAGATGAATTAAAAAGAAATTAAACTGGAAGAGAATCTTCCTGATTGCAAAAATTATTAAAACTAAAATAAAGTTTTCACATAAGTTATGATGTCTCCCTCAATAGAGCTCTTTTAATGAGTTTTTCCATCTATTTAAATGGTTTGGGTTTTTTCCTTCCTGCAGACAAAGAAATTTACAAAATCTCTTTGCAAGAAATGTAAACATGTTTTGCCATACTCACCATCCAAAGAAATCAATCTCTTGAATATCACTGTAAAAGTTCTTCCAAGAGTTCACTTTCTGCTTTCAAATGTACTACACAAATTAAATTTGTCACTGATTTTCAACAGTCTTCAGTCTTCTGAATAAGAGCTTTGACTAATCTTAACTACACATATTAATATTCACATCAAAGAATAATCTTTATGTATTTAAAAGTAAAGATCATACTTTACTAGGTAAAGGCATTCAAGTTATTATCCAAACAAATTTTATTCTCAATCAAGCTTCAAAAATATCAAGCTTGCTTTTGATCAATATGCCGCTTTTTAAAATGCTTTGTTAAGTATGAGACTAAATATGCAATAGTTAATTGGGAAGATTTGGTGGCATGACATGAAAATGCAGGCAAGAACAGAAAATTCATCAGTTGTTTGCAAATGCAAATATGAAATTATGGTAGTAACTGACTTAAATATTTAGAAAAAATAAGGGTTACCAACTTTCTTTTTTTTTTAATCTACTTTCCAATAAATTCTTAGATCTAGGGAGAGGAAAGAAAAACATCAAATATAACTTACCTTTTTGTCTCTGGTCCTTACTTCCCCATAGAAATCTAGGGCCTCTTGTGCCTTTAAAAATTTGCCCCGATGTAACAAATATGCACAAATCATTACACCAGTTCGTCCCTTTCCAGCTTTACAGTGAATTGCTGCAACATGATTGTCATCTTCACTTAGCCATTGGTCAAGATCTTCACAAAAGGGTTTGATAAGTTCTAGCTGTGGTGGATTATGGTCTTCAAAAGGATACTGTGCAACTGTGGTAAAAAGATAACTCAGAATAAGAGAAAAATCTCTTTTGAATTGTTTATTAAAAGTTAACTTTAGAAATGCTGCATATAAACTCAACAGATGTTTAAAAAGAAAACTCAGCTCCAGAGAAAAACAATTTGTCTGATAATTTTCTAATTTTTTAATAGAAACAGCCTCTCTTTAACTCTTAAACTTATCCATTAGACAGGGGGCCAAGTATTATTTTCCCCCTTTATGAAAGAGGAAGCTTTGCTATGGAGAGATAGCACAGTTGCAACATATCAGAGGTGGAGGTGAACTCAAAATGAAATGTCACATAAGCCTCCTGTCAGGACTCTCAATGAATTTTCTAACAAAAGGAGTAATAATACTTATAATATTGCATCACCACAAAACATATTCAAAAGAAAGTATAGATTACTAATAAATCGACAATGGAGAGGATTGCATTTTACACTTCATATAATAAAAATGCTCAGTGTGTTGTTTTTTGCAAATGTTAGTGTTGTATACACAGGACTTTCAAGGTATTTATTTACAAAAGAAACTAGAAAAACTACTTATAAAAAGTACAGAACAGTAAAGTTTATCAAATGAAGTTTCGGGTTTTTTCACATGAGTTATTAAGAATCCAAAACTTCTCTGTTTCCTACAGTCAGAGTTGAGTTTTTTAAAATTTGTCTAGAAAAAAGATTTTAAATATGTCACTATTAAATTTTATCTTATTGGTCTCTGCCTCAGTTCCATTCTATTAAGATCCTTAAAACGTCTGACATCCTCTGTGTCATCTAACTATGTAAAAAGCATGTCTTCTATCTTCAACCACGTCATTCATAATGTGGTACAGGATACAATCAATGAAGTCCTCGCGATAGGAGAACTCTTCTGACAGACAATGACTGCCATTTCTGGCGCTCATCAGGGCAGCTTTCACTTAGTCATCTGAGTCAACTATACTACCATTCCATCTTCATCTCCCCAGTGGCACACAAACACATCTAGGAAAGCCTGTTAAATGTCTGTCTAAAGCTAGATAAACCTCAACTAAAACACGCTTTGCCTAGTCATCAGTAGCCTAAATTCACCAAAAAAGAAACATTCTTAGTAAATCTATACTGGCTCTCACCATTAGTGCTTCTGAATTCTCAAACCAACTGAAAGTCCATTCTAGGTTTTCAGGTGGGGTCAATGACAAATACATCAATCTGTAGCTTCCGGCATTCACTTTCTCTTACCAGCATCTGTCCAACTTCTCAACTCTCCAGTTCTCTCATGGCTCAAGAGGTTCCACAAATACAAATGAAAGTTTTTGTGGGCTCTGAGACAGAATTGACTGTACCTGAAGAATGACTCATTAAAGCAGTTCCCAGCTCTCACCTATCGGGCTCCCCTTTTAACTGTTTGTTATACCCTTTCCCACCTTTCAGTCCGGCTCCTCGATAGTAAAATTGTTCTGCTTTCTCCCTATAATCTTACTGTTATACAAAATGCCTCAAAAAGTAGATATAACTCCCTGCTTATCCTATTGTTCGACTAGAAATTTCTCCTAATTCTTAAGTTCATTCTGCAATTTAGTTTTCCTAATATTATTGGCAGGTTTATATGGAACTTGTTTCCTAAAATATAACAGCAAAATTATATTTTTCAAATTTTCTAAGACCATCTTTAAGATAAATATTTATCTCACTTAATAATCAAGATTATTCATTATTGCTATGATGGTAAGATTTAGTCTACAGGTTTTAAGTTATATAACATAATACAGTACATTTATACCTACCTCTGCAGTTAAATTTGGCAGTATCATAATGTCTTTCAGCACATCTAAAAGAAAAGTTTAAATGTCACATAAAGTTATCTTTTACAATTGAGAAAAACAAATAATAGTAACAACATTTTCTGAACCTTTTCAATGTACCAGGTATTATGCTAAGTGTTTTATATTAATAATTTCTTTTAATCCTAAGAATCCTAATGAAGTAGGTTCTGTTTAATAGCCCCATATTACAATTAAGAAAACAAAAGCTTAAAATGCTAAGTGTATGCAATTAGAGTTTATACATTTGCTCACAAAACTTGTGATGCCACTAATACACAACACTGCAAATTCAGCTGCATCTATACCTTCAGATTTCCTGTACGGAAATTTTTGCATGCTAATGGAATTTAATAACTAACTAGTTTTAATATTATCTTTACCTCACAGTTGAGCATACACAGTTTTCCCAAACTATCACTTTAAAAGGTATATGTTAAAAATAGTGAAATTAGGGCCGGCCGAGTGGCGCGTTGGTTAAGAGCTGGCTTGGGACGCCAGAGGACCCCGGTTCGGATCCCACATATGAGGGCCAGTGACACTGCTCTCCACAGCTAAAATGCTGAACAACAGCTCAACCTGGAGCTGGGCTGCTGTGAGTCGCCGGCGATGGCTGCAGCCCCTGCTGTAAGCGGCCATCCAGAAGCCGGCGACTGATCTGCCTCGCCCAGGAAGAGCACAATGATGGTGCCAACTTAGGCCAGGGAAGCAACGTTTTCCACAACTAGACTGAAGAACAAAAGGACAGCATCTTGTCTGTTCCCCTTTCCCCAATTACACAATAAAATATCTTAAAAAAAAAAGTGAAATTATAACAGCAAAGACAAAGAAACTAAATGATGCTGAACTACTAAGATATAACACTTCGCAAACTTTTTGAAACCAGACCTTTCTTTAGATAAGCCAAAGGTAATCTTTTTCAATAATCTCTCATGTTACGAATTTTAATTAAAGTCAGAGTAATGAAAGAGTAATAAGGACAAGCAATACAGAATAGTAAATTGTTGACTTAGCACTACTTAAAGCATGCTAAAATTTGTCTTTTTAATAGTAGTAACACATTTGTTATCATGCACTGGCTTACTCATGATTAATAGGCCATGTTTATAAACACTAATTGGCTCAGAAAGAGATTCTGTATATTATTGTGTTGTCGGAAAAGTCATGACATATTTTTGCAACAAAAAACAGAAAAAAATACGTCATGACTTTTCCGACAACTCAATAGTTTGTGATCGGCAGCATCCTAGTAATTCCAATTACTAACCAAACCAGGTGTTTAAAAAAATATTTAAAATAAAAACAGCATTTGAAAACAAAGTCCCTTAAATCCATAATTCTAAAATCCCCTAAGTATGAAACATCTAACATTTTTTCTTAAATTTATGGCAAACTCAATTGCAGTAGAAACTGATCTGAATATGAGATTGTATGCAGTCTTTCATTAATACACTTAAAATGAAGAGTCAAACATTTCATTCTAGGTACTGTTCTAAATCCCAATGGGATGTAATAATACAAAGTATATGCTTCCATGTTACCTTTCTGACACAGAAAAATTGTGAATGCTGAAACACAACTGGACCCAGACGTTTCAAATTTAGTGATTGCAGACCTATATTTTATGTTTAGAGATCCTGAAAATGTCTGTATAGTTTCTCTACTTTAAACAATTTTAAATCCAAATCCACATGAAGGTTGAACTAATTATAAACAAACTGCAATTCACTAGTTTCTAACTGGTCAGACCTGAAATAAATAAACTTTTATATTACAGCTCAAAACAAAGCTTTCTTATTTTAGCATATTACAATTTAGTATACTCAGTTTTGCTAGAAAGAAAATTTATTCAATAAATGACATATGCACATATATGCATCCTTGCTAAATAATTTCATACTCATACAAAAAAAACCATGATAGGTAAAAAGACTTACTGGCCAAGAAAATAGTCATTTTACACTTTCTTTGGTACAAATTAAATAAGTGTTATGGTCAGTAGTGAAGAATCCATAATGAAATATTTTATAAAGAACCATGTAAAGATAGGGCATAGGAGGTAAGGGGGGAGATATAGGCTAGGAAACAATTCTAAGAAGCTTATCTCATTGAGAGTACAACAAAAAATAAAC
>NW_017731511.1:2643284-2682717 GCF_001890085.2 Hipposideros armiger | reverse complement strand
GGGAAGAGCGCAATGATAATACTAACATGGGCCAGTGAAGCGACGTCCTCCACAACTAGACTGAAGAACAAAAAGGACAGCAACTTGTCTGTTCCCCTTACCCGATTCCCCAATGCTGTTCCCCTCCCCAATTCCCCAATAAAATCTTTTAAAAAAAAAGTATTTAAAGAAAAAAAAAAAAGGACAAAATGGAGAAAAAGTGGAAATAATGGGCTACTAAATGTCTTCTAGATGCACACATCTTACAAAGGGGTTTCCATGTTTTTGATTCATTCTCATAACCATATAATAGTTAATATTATCCTCATTTTATATATGAAAAAGCTAAGATTTAGATGAGCACTAAAATACTTGCCCCAAACCACAATATATAAATGGAAGAGCCAGGAATCAAGCTCAGTACCTCTGATTACAAAACTCAAACTTTTTCCAGTACTGCTCCATATTGCCACTAACAATAAAAATATCGAAAACAGTTTTAAAAACAAAAGCAAAACAAGATTTAGCCAAAGCCAGCTTCCTATAACAGCAATATTTAGCAGGATAGAACCGACAAACAGTGATAATGAAAACATGAAAAAGTTATAAAAATCTCTACAGGTATGGATAGGGAGTGAGAACAATCCTAGGACTGGTAGAGATAAAAATGATCGGGGAGGGTTTGATGGGGTAAGAATAAAGATGCTCTTCTTAATTAAAACTTTCTCTGATAACTGCATGCACATACACACAGTTCTTGTCATTTTTTTGCAGTATGTTATTAAGTCCCTCAACAAACGAAAATTGAAGATACATAAATAATAGCAAATGGAATTTCACTAAGACAAGTGTTAGATAGAATTAACCATTTATACTTCTTTATATCTAAAACTCAACTTAAAAGGTTTTTTTTTAATCATCACCTCAGATTGGCTTATATGAGACAAGAGAACTGAAGAGGCATTGAAAGAGAGTTTTTATGAAGTAGTAAACAGAAAGTGTAGAAAGAGATAAATAGGAAAAGCTTCCAGTAGAGTGAGACTAGTCATGGAATCAGCAAGGCATGTAGATCTCTTCCTTACTCTCATCAATGAAGCTATCCCTATCTCACAAAACAAAACTTAATAGATAAAAATTAACAGCTAAATTTTTGCCACAAAATGGTGGAGAGTTGTATGTCAAATAGAATATGCAATAAAATGCAGTATCCAGTAAACATTTAAGTTCCTCAAAGGCAAAAACTATATTATGCCTTTATGCCCTATCTCCCCCAGTCCTCCACTTACCCCCGCCAGAGGACAGATTATTCAGAGGAACTACAAAAATAAAACTCACACACTTGCACAAAACAAACTAATTTACTAAGTACCAGTATACCTGAATTTGTTGATGAGCTAATTTTGTCCTTTCTTAAAATAACTTATTGAACTTATTGAATGCCTGATAAATATACTGATATAAACAGATACAGTCAATTATTAGAAAGTCTGCATTAAGAATTCTTCCTCATCTACGTTATGTCATAACTGCCACAAAAAGTTCATTAAATTATTAAATAGAGGTATGTCTAATGCAAATATTTTAAGATCTTTCAATTTATATGTTTGCAAAGATATATATCACATATAATTAATATCCTAAAAATAAAAGAAATAAAATAGAGACATCTGCTGCTTGCCAGACTCAATTACCCAGAGCCAGAAATATTAACGGGTAGAAAGAAGGTGAAGAACATTGAAAAGTGACATCAGAAATCAAAACATGCTACAACCTGGTAGTTCTACAAACTTCTGAAGTAAGTAAAATTTGGGGAGGTTAAAAAAAAAAACCAATGAACAAGCAAACAAACAAAAAAAAACCAAAAAAGGAATATTGGCATAAACAGTTGATGGTCTGCTACCATATGTACCTGTGTGACCTTGTTCAACTCACTTAACTTCTCTCAGATTCCCCATCTGTAAAATGAGAAGGTCGGACTAAATGATCTCTTTCAGGTACTTTCCAGTTCTGAAAGTCTATGATTCCATTAAATGGAGTAGAAAAGGGAAGTTAAAATATATGGACCAAAAGCTGCTCTCAACTAATAACGAGACAGTTCATTAACTTGGGAGTCCAACATTTGGAAATACAAAAACAAACAGGCAGTCAAATTCCCAGGCTAGTTCCCAATGCCAGCTTTCACCATAATAACGTAAGTGCCCCACAGTACTGACAGTACAAGCCTAAGTCCTAAATTCTGTAAGCAGGAAGCCTCTGCATACAGGAATGAAAAGCATTTCCTTCCCTTTCTCTGGATATAACGTTAAACTAGAATAAAATTTTGAAAGAGGCAGAATTTGTCTTTAGTATCTTTCTACCTTCCTTCTGGGACTCTCTAAATGCCTAATCCTGAAAATCTAAGCCTAAAGTGACCCATTTTAATGTACTCCAGTTTTTGACAGTTCTTGTCCTATTTTTTTTTTTTTAACTTAACTTCTAAATCCAGTTGCTCAAAAAGTACATAGCTTTGTGGTTCTTATTTTCCTCCACAGAAACACTCTGGCATCTAAAACAAGTCTTGTTGTAGAAGTTAATCAGGAAAAGAGGAAGATATATGCATAGGTCATTTGTGAGCTGGCACCGACCTATACATAAGTTTCTACATAACCTTTTACTTTCTTTCAACTTGTTATCTATTCCTACCACAGCCTACACACACACACACACACACACACACACACACACACACACACACACACACACACACACACCATAATCTGATCATAATGAATTATCTGCTATATTCTACACACTATTATACCAACAAGCTTCTTACATGCCATTCTCTCCGCCTGCAATGCCATTTTCCCCTCCTGCTAAACCTGTGGGTCAACTTCTACAGATTCTTTTCATCCCAGCTCAAACATGCTTTTTTTGTGAAACAGTTCCTTTGGGGTACCATTGCTATTTCCACTGTTCTCCACACAGTTCTGTTCTAAACACGAGTTACTTCTTCTACAATACCTTGTTTACCTCTCATATTACCCTACAAATCACCTGAGTACTAGAAATACATCTCGTTCGCCTTTGTACCGACATGTTTTATAATGTCTAACATGTGGCGAGCGTGCGATAAATATTTCCTTCTTTGTGAATCTGAGGAAATTAGTGAAAACTCACTAGGAGAAAAAGTATTAGTGCCTACTTCACTCTTAGGTCTTCTGAGGTCTTAAAACAGAAAGATCACTAAATTAAAGATAAAATAGTAACATCTCACAAGCCAACAAAGCACAGAGAATCTTTCAAGCTTTTTTGGTAGAGATTTAAATTCCCATTGAAGGTAGGAAAGAAACTTCTTACATTTGATAAATTCTATAGAAATTATAACTATGAATTAGTATAAATAAATTAGATTAAAATTTTTTACTGTTGTATAATTTATAGATATCACATAGAAAAAATAAAAGCAAGGTAGAAAAATAACTCATTTTACATATTATTTTCTAAAAATTATAAAATGGTCATTATTTGGGGAAAGAAAAATTGTCTTCAAGGGCAAAAATGGTTAAATATTCTCTTCCCATCTTTCTTTTGTTACTTTTTTCCTTTTCACATCTCTACTCATAAAGTCAAACCAAAAAATAAAAGGTTAAAGATAAAGTCAGCTAGCTGTATCAATTGGGCAATTTGTATATTTCTGTCCTAGACAAGGGAACCCACCCAATTCAATAACTTTAGTTAACTTAATCATGTTATATACAGTTAGAAACAACCCTAGTAACTGTTTCAATCAATTGACCTAGAGTCACAGAATAAACAAAAGTATATCCATTCTGGAGAATACCGCCATAGAAGATGTCATTAATGCTTTCACAGACGCTCTACTGTGAATTACACTTCAAGTTACCACATGGTTACGGGCTCAAAGATGGGCTAGATGCCAAGTCATTTAAAGCCGATCAAGTAACATGAATCTGTGCCAACATTGTTTTACCTCATCACTACACTTTCTAACTGACCTAACAATGCTCTCAGTCAGGCTTCTTGAACTAATTGTTTTGGGAATACAATTCTGTTCAAATATATCTTTAACTCTACTTCATTCTAACAAGGAAATAACTTTCACTTAATAGTAATTTTAGAAGTATTTGGAAGCATACAAATAAAAAAACATACTTACAGATTGTATATCTTGTAATGGTTTTTATGCTTTGAATCCAAAAACCTTAAAACAAAACAAACAAACAAAAAGCCACCATTAACAAAAATGAGCTAACATTTGAAATTACATTAATACTATTGAGAAAAAACAAAAGACAGAATCTATTTTTCCTAATCTCAAATACCATTTAAGAAAAATATATATATTTTTTAAAAACTCCAAAAAATATTACCTCCATGGGTTTAAACTAGTAATCAGGTCATTCTTAAATAATTATTACATTACACAGATTTATACAATCTGAAGTAAAGCCAGAGCTTTTTATAGGATGAATATTTTCATAATCTTCTCTGTTCAGCCTAACATAATGAGGTTGAGTATTAAGAAGTAACGTCTTTAAAAGGCGCCATTAGCATAGCTAAAGTTCACCTAGCAGCTCATACAGACTTGCGAGAAAATGACATGCAATCAAATAATCTTAAAAATAACTCTGAAAAGTCAGCCATTATTTTCTTTCAAATTAAAAACTTGTGATATTTGAAAGATCTAAGTAGTAACTATTAACTCTGTACAAAGTTTATTATGCATTTTCCCATAAATATTCTCAATTGACACTCACAAACGTCTGAGAGGTAGAGCTTATTTACATTTCACAGATGAGGGAAGTAGGTATCAAAGAAAATACAGGACTTGCCAAAGGTAATACAGCTAATAAGTCAAAGAATCAAGCCCAAAAATGTCTCCCTCAAAACAATTAGTTAAGGAACTAAACAGAAACAACAATTACAGCTAATGCTGGCACTTCCTATATATGCCAGGCACTATTTTAAGTATTTTACGTTATATAAATTTGTCTAATCCTATGAGGTAGGTAATTAAAGGAGTTAGAAAAGTATAAGGCTGAGGAAATGCCAGAATAAACAGAATAAAAAGACAAATGGAAAACAGAAGGCAAGATTTTAAAAGATTTAAAAGATTTTAAAAGAGGTTCAACGTATGAATAGGAGTTGCAGTTCCAGAGAAAAGAACAGAAAACACTGAAGAAAATTCAAGAAAAATAACCAAAACTGAAGGACATGAGTTACCAAACTGAAAAGACAGAATGAAAGTATCCAGCAAAAATGAAAACAGGCCCAAATAAAGGCATACATATCTTAGTGAAATTTCTGAATACTGAAGAGATAAACATAAGACCCTAGAAGCTGCCTAAGAGGAAACTAGGTTTCATAAAGAGAGTCTGGAATCATAATGACATACATACATCACCCTTCTTAACGGTTACACTAGCAGCTAGAAAACAACTGGGTAAAACTTTCTGACTTTGAGGGAAAATTATTCCACATCAAGAGAGACTATAAATCAAGTGTGAATATATAATAAAGGCATCTTTAAATAAGCAGTTTCAAATACTTTTGATTCCCATATATTTTCTCTCAGGGAGTTAATAGAAGATATGCTCCACCAAAACAAGGGTGGGAAACCATGAAAGATGACGACGAGTTCCAGGAACTGAAGAATCCAACTCATGAAAAGGAAGAGAATCCCCAGGATGATGGTTAAGAACATCTCACTCAGACAGCCATACAGCAAGCCTAGAGAACAACTAATCAACATTAGGGCAGACCAGAAGACTCCTGGAGAAAATCAAATTGATATAAAACAAATACGCTCAAATATGTTGGGAAATTTATACAACTGGGGGCAAGTTTAGGGATGAATTAAAGTTAACATAGAAACTAAAGTTAAAAGGGGAGAGGGATGGGCCGGCCAAGTGGCGCGTTGGTTAAGAGCTGGTTTGGAACGCCAGAGGGCCCCGGTTCGGATCCCACATATGAGGGCCAGTAACACTGCCCTCTACAGCTAAGATGCTTAACAACAGCTCGACCTGGAGCTGGGCTGCCATGAGTCGCCAGGGACGGCAGTCTGCAGCCCCTGCTGCAGTAGGTTGCCATGGGTTACCGTGTGTAGCCAGCAGCCGCCCTGAGCGGCCGTCCAGAAGCTGGCGACTGATATCTGCCTTGCCCAGGAAGAGCGCAACGATGGTGCCAACTTGGGCCAGTGAAGCAACGTCCTCCACAACTAGACTGAAGAACAAAAAGGAAGCAACTTGTCTGTTCTCCTTCCCCCAATTCCCCAGCACTGTTCCCATCCCCCAATTCCCCAATAAAAAATTAAAAAAAAAAATAGGGAGGGGGATGAATTGTAACTCCAGGGAAAATAAAATGTGCAGGAAAAATATCAGTCATAACATACCACATCACTTAATTGTGAATGGCATTTATCTAGTCATAATCACATAAAAACCCAATATTGATATAACCAAAATTGCAATGTAACTACTGGGAGGAAGGAGAATAGGAAAGAAGTCTGAAAATATGTGTGTGGTTGAGGTAGGGAAAAAAAGGGTCCATACACTTGGATATGAATAATTTATGTTACACAGTAATAACATAAGCAGTACTTGTAACTTTGTCACTAACTGAAATATTTTTGTCATACTGCAGTTGTTGCATATATCAAAATATTATTTACAATCAACACTTCAAATTTAAGTCATTAGACCTGTCAATACTTTTTTTTAATTTAATGTGTTAATAACATTATATCAGATATTTGGTTTTTAAACATTATCATAACTACTATAATCAAAATTAATATATTTGTAATCCTATGACTTTTACATTATGGATTTAAGATCACTCTAAGAAGGGGTCCATAAGCTTCACCAGACTGCCAAAAAAGTACATGGCATAAAAAGAAAGAAAGAATTCTTGCCAAAGGGCAGAGGGAAACAAAGGAAAGTAACTACTTTGCTGTGGTGGTGGCTGTTAACTGTGTATAATATTTCATGTGTACAACTCTTTTTTTTGAGGTAAATATTTAAGGTATGTGTCACTTTTTATGACTTTTTAAAAATTTATTTTAATTAAAAAAAATTTTTTCAGTTACAGTTGACATACAATATTGTATTAGTTTCAGGTGTACAACACAGTGATTAGACATTTATGTTAACTTATGAAGTGATCACCCTAACAAGTCTGAAAATGGAAATTCACCTCAGGGCCTTGGCCAACAATTTGGCTGCATATGTGCAGGAACTGAAAGCATAAAGGAGATGACACCAGAGATAGCAAAGTGCTAGGAGGAGTTCTGGCCCAGCCAGAGAGGACAGATTTCACTGATTCAGCTGAGACCCCAGAAGGGCCACGCCTTAGAAGGACCACGCCCTAAGGCAAAAGACAAAACTGAAATAAGCCTGCCTTAATAAAGAAAACCAAGCCTGACAATACCGGAAGATTAACTGTTAATTTAAATGCCTTTTGAAATAAAACTCAGGTATTAAAGAAAGTAACAATCCAGAACGCTTAAAGTAACAATCCAGACTCCCTACAACATATCCTCCACAACATTCAACATACAATTAAAATTTATTAGACATGCAAAGCAGAAAAACGACCCATGACCAAGAAAAAAACAACAAAAAGCAGTTGATAGAAACTGACTCCAAGATGAACCAAATGTTAGAATTAGCAGCCATAGACTTTAAAGTGGCTACTATAAATACATACGAGAATGTAAAGGAAAATGATTACAGTAAGTGAAAAGCTGAAAAGTCTCAGCTTTTCAAAGGCTATAGAAACTACAAAAGACAAATTCTAGGCCTCTAAAATACAATATCTGAAAAGAACAATCTACTCCATGGTCTTAATAGAAGCCTGGTGACTGCAGAAGAAAGATGTGGCAGATTGTCTTTTCCAAGAATGACTGCATCTCCCATCCCACATGCTCTTCATGCAACATAACCTTAACGGTTCTTCCATGAAGTGGTGGAGTCTATGGTTCCTTCCCTTGAACTTAGGCACACCTTTGTGACTGCCTCAACTAACAGAATATGGCAGAAGTGGCTAGGGCTAGATGATAAAGATGCCATGCACTTCCATCTTGGACTCTGGATCTTCCCTCTTGGCACCAAGATGCCATGCTATGAAGAAGCCTAAAATAGCCTATGTGGAGAGTACTTGGAAAGGCCACGTACAGGGGTTCTGACCAACAACCCAAATGAAGACCCAGACAATAGCCAGCATTTCCCAGACATGGAGTGAAAACACCTTCAGATGATTCAGTCCCCAATTTGCTAATTCATCTCTAGTCACTGAGTCCTCCCAACTAAAACTCCAGACACGGTGGAGCAGAGACAATCCATCTCCACCATGTCTACTGAATTATTGATTCACTGAATGTGTGTGTGTGTGTGTGTGTGTGTGTACTCTATACACACACACACACAAACACACAAGAGGTACAGCTAAAAATTCAATAGAAGGATTAAAATAGAATACTTAAAAGTATTCTATTAAATTCAAAGAGGAAAGGAAAAGAAGAATGAGAAAATAAGAGTGAATGGATGAATGCGTATCAGATAAGTAAACATAAATAGAAAGATGACAGACTTAAATAAAACACATCAATAATGATATTAAATATAAATGGACTAAATACTCCAACTAAGAAAGTCAGTGATTATAAAGCAACTTCAAAATTGACCTTCCTAATATTTCTTTATGAAATATAGTATATATACGTTTACATTATACAAGTTGGAGCACTCTACAGGCAAATTAATATAGTAAGCAATGTTCAACTCTGAAAATTACATAAATCAAATGCAAAACTCAATCTGGCTGCTCTATACATTAATATCACACTACTAAACTCACTCCAATAGAGGGAAAAGTGTCTGGGTTGCAAGATAAGCTTTATACTGACCCTGAAAAGGCCTCAGAAATTCAGTAATTACTTTGGTAAAGTTAACTGTCGTGGTTCAGGGTTTTCTACCTCTTCAGACCTGATCCTGTCAGCATATTGAGTTTTTTGGTTTTTTTTTCAGGGACAAATCTAAACTCCTATCATATGATTGATTTATAAATATCATAATGACCATAATGGCATTATATTAATTTACTTGAAACACTCAACTGCCACAAGAACTAAATTATTCCCATCTTTATGACCAGTTCAATATCTCACTACAGGCAGACCTCAGAGAAGTGAAATCAGAATGCTGGTGATTAAATGGGGAATCAAACTGAAGTTAGTAACACGAAGCAATTTTGAACAGACTAAGACATTCTCATGTTTCCATTTCCACGACAGGAACGGTCTTGCCAAAAATATCTAAGTTCACTGACTAAGGCTTCCTTTCCATTTGGCCAAGCTTTTTCCATGTTCCAACAGCTAATCATTCATTCTTTCCACTGAAAGGGTTTATATAGACAAAGTAGGTATATTCCACTGGATTAAATTCATGTCTTACTGTAAGGCCCAAGAGTCATTGTGTTTCTTAAAGGTGAATTGGTTTGTCTTCGCTTGGTGTCAGAATATAATGATACTAAAGTTTATATTATTAGAGCACTATATCATTTTCAAGTGCTTGGAGAATTGATAAAAATTCATCAAGTAAATAAATTCATATTTATTTATTAAGCACCTGCTATGTGACAAGCATTGCTGTAGATACAGCGGTAACAAAACTCCAAGTACTGACAACCATAATCACAACAAGTATTCCTGGCAGCTTGAGAGAAACCAGCAGCAAACCCTCTTTAAAGGTATCAAAAGTTTAGAAAACAGTCTAAGAATATTGGACTCTTCCACTAATCCAAAAATAGGTAAAAAAAGAAAAATAACATCTGAAAAGAAAAAAAGCAAAATAATTACTTATCTGCTTTTTTCTGTATCTAACTCACTGTTTGGTAACCAAATTTATTTCCTCTGCTAGTCATGTTAAATCAACATTTGCTCTTAGAACCATAATATACCTGTAGTTGCTACCGCTCCATGAAATTGGATTGTTTTACTTTTTAACACTTGAATCATTTCTGCTTTACTTCCATTAAAACATTCAAGTCCCAAACATACTAGTCCTTAACTATCTTCTAGTCATCTTCAGGTTGTCGGAATTAAAATCAATCATATACCCAATACAAGAAAAATAAATATCCGGTTGAAAATGTTCTTTTAACTCTTGACCGCACAGTACTGCTTTCTCCTACTTTATCCAAATTAAATACAAAAGCAAAAATAAGAGATTATTAAATTCTGCTCACAGATAGCAGGTATAAAGCTAGAGGACAAAGAAATAAATAGGGAGGAAGTGACCTATAACTCACTAAAAAAATAGAGAAGGCTAATAAAAATAAAATGAATAAGAAACTGCCAAACATTTCTTCAAAGAAGTTGTATCATTTTTTGTTTTTACCAACATGGGTAAGAGTTCCTTGACAACCCTTTAGCCCTTTAAGCTTTAGCCATCCCAATAAATATGAAACTGTGTTTTCATATTTCTCACTGTATTTTCATTTTCACTGTGAAATGTTTTCATTTTCATTTCCCTGATGACTGATTTTGAATATACTTTCATATGCATATTGATCATTTCTATATCTTCTTTTGTAAAAGATTCTGTTCACATCTTTTGCCCTCTTCTTTATGGGGTTGTCCTCATAAGTTTGTAAGAGCATCCCCAATTCTTTGTCAGGTGTATGCACTGTGAATTTTCTCTCAGACTGTGGTTGCCTTTTTATTTTATTAATGGTGTCTTTCAAAGAACAGATGTTTTAAATGTTGATAAAGTCCAATTTGTCAGCTTTTTCTTATGTGGTTAAATTTGTATGTGCTAAGAAATTTTGACTAAACCAAAATTCATACAGACTGTCTTCTATGTTTCTATCTAGAAATTTCATAGTTTTTACATTTTACTTTTTTGTTTCTACTACAATCCATTTTAAGTTAATTTTTGTCTACTATGAGAAGTATACGTCAAGGTTCATTTTATTTTTCATACTGACATCCAGTTGTTTCATCATCATTTGCTAATAAGAGTATCCCTTCCCCAGTAAGTTACCTTGACACCTTTGTAAAAAAATGTGTATGTGACTTCTTCTGGAATCTCTATTCTGTTACACTGGTCTATATCATACGACCCAGCAATTCTACTCATAGGTATTTAACCTACAGAAATGAAAATATATGTCCACAAAAGCCTTGTACAGGAATGCTGATAGCAGCTTTGCTCATAATAGATCCAAACTGAAAACAATCCAAATGCCCATCAGAGGTAAATGGATGAATATCATATACATACAATTGAATACTACTCAGCAATAAAAAACTACTGAGACAGCAACAGCAGGGGTGAATTTCAAAAAGATTACGCTAAGAGAAAGAAACCAGACACAAAAGAGTACATACTATATGATTGCATTTATATGAAATTCTAGTACAGGCAAAACTTATCTGCAGTGAGAGAAAGCAGATTTAGAGATTGCCTGGAACCAGGGCTGGGGACTGACTGATTACAAAGGGGCAAGAGGAAACTTTTTATGGTAATAGAAACATTCTAAATCTTGATTATAGTGATGTTTACATGGGTGTATATACATATATATCAAAACTCACTGAACTGTCCACTTAAAATGGGTACATTTTATTGCATATAAATTATACCTCGATCAAGTTTAATTAGGAGCAATATGCAATTTGTAAAATGCAACCCACCTCAAAAAATGTCAAATTTCTTTTGATTAATACCAGAGATAGCAGAAGAAGCATATCATCTTCAGAAACGAGAACTTTTCAGAATGAAAAGCAAAATGGCACTGTCTAGAACACACTGTACAATAGAACTGCCCACAATGATGAAAATGTTCTGTATTTGCGCTGTCCAACACACTAGCCACTAGCCACATGTAACTACTAAGCATTTGAAATGTGGCTAGTACAAATGAAAATGAATAAGTAAATTTATTTTAATTAATTTAAATTTAAACATAAATAGCTACATGTGGCCTAGAGGCTACTATATTGAATAGCGTAAGTCTAAAAGATATATAGGTATGAAAAAATTTACTGGAACACAATACATATGCCTCTTAGTAAGGTATAGAAATGAAAATAATCTTGGAAAAGAGCATAAAATTGAAACAAAGGAAAGACACAACAATAACTAGGACTTCACAACTGTCAAAATAGGTACTGGAAAAATGTTTTTAACAATATGCAATTTTCTAACAAATTCTTGATATACTTGATTTTCTTTTATCAGTAAATTAATAAAGAAGGGAACTACAACTCTAAACATATTTCTAACTAAGAATGAAGAACACGTTTGAGTAGAAACGCCAGGAAACAGGGAGAAAGTGTTCATATAATTTTAGAGTTCACGTCAGACAAGGGAGGAAATACTGGCATAGTTAGATATGATACAGATCAGTAAAACGGATTTCAAAAGCTTCATTTAAATAACAGGCTATGAATTCATAACTCAAAAACCAAAAAGGAAAGAATGTAGAGGCTTTATAAACTAAAATTCTGCATGAACAATTACAAATAATCCACACAGGAGGAAAAACAGAAATTATCTAAGACCAGTCAACATAGCTGCACAGAATTTACCCACAAAGTTCAGATTTAAAAGGTATAAACAACCAGGAGAAAAAAAGGAAATAATCGCAGATGAATACAAAAGAGTAGTATATATAAAGGAACATAAACGTGGTCGAGAGCAGAGAAAAGGCTTGAGTAGGGGGAAATGTTTAGACCTAAAAGAACAATAAATAAAGCAGAATTCCACAAGTTAGACAGCTGTACAATGCTAGAGGCAGAAATAAAGCAGGAACTCCTAAACTCCCTTTTCACTTCCATCTTCTCTGTCCAAGGGAATGTTTTTCTGTCTGATTCAGTAACTCAAGAGTGTGAGTGCATAACATTTCTCTTGATTAAAAGCATTTCCTAATTGGCTAGATTTAAGCAGGGCTGTTTTGTAAAGAATATTTCTTAAAAAACAGCTGTCAATGGAAAAATCTTTGATATTCCATGATTATACATATTAAAGCAGATAGTAAGAAATCAATAATTCAAAACAGAGATAATCCACCAAGCTCTTTATCACCGCTTCAACTGAATCTCGTAGTCATAAAACTGAAATATCAAGAGAGGCAGGGCATTATAAAATTGCCTGAAAAAAGAGTACCACTAATTTCCTTATTTTTCAAAGAGTTCACAAAAATCATTAAAGAAAAAAACTAAAAAAATAAAATTGAACATAGGGTCAGTACACACCTACAAACCATAGGAAAAAATATGCAAGGCCAATAAACTTCACAAAATTGCATAACCAGCAATTAAAGAAATGCAATCAAAAATCAAATTACGACAAACTGCAAAAAGTTTAAGTTTGATAATACTCAGTTTGCCAACATTGTGGGAGAGGAATAATACACTCTCACATGTTGGTGAGAATACAAAATACCATTTTTGAGAATAAAAGTTTTAAACCATAGACTATCTGGTCCCAGCAACTCCACTGCTAAAAATTTACCTTAAAGCTATACTTGCAAAAGGACACCAAGACACAAGAGAAATGTTTATTACAGCACTGTTTTTAATAGCGATGAACTGAAAACAACCTAAATATGTATCAGAGAGGACTGTTTATTATGGTATGATCATAAAACAGAATAAAAAAACAGCCAATATAAGAATCAATTATATAGAAAATTCCTAAGTATGCTTTAAAAAGCAAGAAAGATACAGAAGAAGAGTGTGCAATATGCTCGTTCCCATTTGCTTTTCTTAAAACGTGGATAAAGATGAAAACAATATTTTAAAGAATATATGAAACTTTTAACTGTAGATATCATTGGGAAGAGAGTCTGAGGATAGGAGGTATAAAGTAGAAATTTTTAAGGGATATTGTCATCTTGAGGCTGCTAAACATTCCAAACCATTCCAATTTGAAGAGAATTTCAAGAGGTGAGAAAAGACTCCCTTCCCCATCTTTCTCTCATCACGTGTGCAGGCTTAGACCAATTAGGTCCTCCTTGCTCTGGACACTGAACCCTACCTAGGTAGCGAGAACAAGGTACACAGAAGAGTCAGAAATGATTATTCAGAGAGATCTCTAGAGGAACTGAAAGTTTATGAACATAATCACCAATATCCAGTCATGGTAGCAGCACTGGGACAGCCAGTGTCCAAGCAGCAATGTCTTAAGCAGAGGCTATTTTTATTATAACCTCCTGATCATGTCTCGCTTCCCTTAGCTTCTGGAATCTTCAAAGCCTGTTTCTCCGGTTAGGAGCAATGAGCTATCTAATAAATTTTCAAAAAATTATCTTCTGATTAAGTTAGCGTTACTTTCAGTCATGTGCAACCAAGAACCCTGACTTCTTTCTTTTACAAAATCGATTTTCCTATCGATTTTGTGTGTGTGTGTGTGTGTGTGTGTGTGTGTGTGTTTCCCTTTGTTATTTTTTGTGAGGGCTGGTGAAATCATACTTTTTTGTGTGTTCCCTCTAATATTTGAGCTTTACAATTTCTTATCTAGCACTCTGTGCAACAGTGAGACTAGCAGAAGAATAAACAATCTATTTAAAATAAAATATCATAGCATTTTTTAAAAGGGGGGAGGGTAAATTCTCTCAAAGAACTTGAGTATACTTAGAGAAACATTCACTAAGGCTGACCCTCCCACTTCCTCCTCTCTCCTCCCAAGGATTTCATGCCCATAACTGGCTCACTGCCTTGTAAGTTTGATACAATGGAAAGGCGGAAAAAAGCAAGAAAACAGCATTTCCAAAGGGAAATGGGAAAATTGAACTCTAGATACTTGGAAAGTAGAGACAAAAACTTAGGTCTAAGAACAGAGAAGTAATACCCACAAAACTTGGAAGATCTAGGATACAAATCTTTCTAATATAACTATATGCGGTACTTAATTTCAATAATCTGAATTCTCAGTCATGAGAACAGTCATTTTTAAAGTTTTTACTTTCCTCAAATAATTTCTACGAAATAGTTCTAAATAAGCTGCCAAAGTGCACATTAAAATTATTTTTTTGTCAAAATAATATATAAACACACATTTCAAAAGATATAAATGTTTGTAATAAAGAATTAGTCAAGGAAAGATGGCAAAGCAGGAAGCACCAGGAATCCATCTCCCCACTTAAGACAAAAGCTGTACTGGTATAACCTATCTGATGAACTATTTTAGAACTCTGGAGTCTATTTAAAAGCTTGTAGCTTCCAGGAGAAGGCTTGGACAGTAAACCAGTTAGTTTCAGTCAATTTTAACTTTTTAGTGTGGTAGCAGCTGCCCACCTGAACACTCCACCCCCCTCCTGCACGCAGCCATGCACATATTCCTTGAAGAGCCAGCACCAGCTTTTGTGGGATTCTGTCCCCCAAATATCAGGGATCTGTGTTTCACGTCTTAACTTTTGCTTTTGATTACAGATGTGCTAACACAGAAGCAGGGTACTGTTGTTGCAATCCCCACTGACTGAAACAGCTTCCAGGAGATTTTTAGATCCAGAGCCTATTTTTTTTTTCTTACATTTTTTCCCCTTTTTCTCTTTTGGAAGGCAGACACTTAAGAAGTGTGACTTCTACAATATGTACAGGTGTTTGTTAGAACATGGTTTCAACTCCTTTGGGTAAATACCCAAAGGGATATAATTTCTAGAGTGTATGGAGTATATTTAGTTTTGTAAGAAACCACCAACTGTCTTCTAAAGTAGCTGTATCATTTTACATGCTGTGGGTTTTTTATATATTGCCATACTGTATAGGAGCAGAGTTTTTGTATGCTACATACTAGATGATTCCAGTTATATGACATTCTTAGAAAAGTTGAACTATGGAGTCAGTTAAAAGATCAGTGATTGTCCGAGGCTGGGTAGGGAGGGGTGAATAGGCAGAGCACAGACCACTTTTAGGTCAGTGGCACTATCCTGCATGATACTATAATGGTGGATACACATTCATTACACATTTGTCCAAAACCCATAGAATGGACGACACCAAGAGTGAACACTAATGTAAACTACAGACTCTGGATGATAACAATGTGTCAATGTAGGTTCATCAACTATAAGAAATGCAATCCCTCTGGTGGAGGACACTGATAACGAAGAAGTTTGTGCATATGTGGGAGCAGGGGGTATACAGGAGATCTCTGAACCTTCTGCTCAATATAGTTATGAATGTAAGCTGGCTCTAAAAAATAGTCCATAAAACAAAACAAAACAATAAACCCACTCCACAAGAAATAGGATGTGCAATGGTGAAAGAAAGTTTTTTCTCTAAGGTTAATAATGAGACGGGGGGGCCTATTTTTGCCTCTTGTATTCAACATAGTAGTAACATTCAAGCCGGGGCAATTAGGCAAGAACAAAAAAAGACATCCAAACTGGAAAGGAAGAGGTAAAATTATCTGTTTGCATATGACATTACCTTATATGTAGAAAACCTTAAAGATTACACACACACACAAATTTGTTACAATAAGCAGATTCAGCAAAGTAGCAGCATACAAAATTAACATGCAAAAATCACTTGCATTTCTATACATTAACAGCGAACAATCAAAAAAGGAAAATTAAGAAAACAATTCTATTTAGGGATAGTGTCAAAAAGAATGAAGTATCTAGGAATCAATTTAACCAAGGAGGTAAAATACTGGTACACTGAAAACTATAAAACACTGTTGAAAGAAATTAAACAACATCTAAATAAATGGAAAAACATCCCATTTTCATGGTTTGGAAAACTTGATATTGTTAAGATTTCAATACCACTTAATGCAATCTATAGATTAATGTAATTCCTATCAAAATTCCAGGCTTTTTTTTTTTTCACAGAAATAAAAAATCCATCTTAAAATTCATATAGACTCTCAAAGGACCCTGAACGGCCAAAACAATCTTGAAATAGAACAAAGTTGTAGGACTCACAATTCTGATTTCAGTATTTGCTACGAACTTACCAAGTGTGGTACTGGTATACAGACATATACCAATGGAACAGAATACAGTGACCAGAAATAAACCCTTTTATATATGGTCAAATGATTTTTGACAAATGTGCAAAGACCATTCAACATGGAAAACACAGTCTTTTCGACAAATAGTGCTTGTTGGGAAAAGTGGACATCCACATGTACAGTATTAAGCTGGACCCTTATGTTACACCATGTACAAAAATTAACTCAAATTGGATCAAAAACCGAAATGAAAGATCTTAAAAGAAAACATAAGGGAAAGCTTCATGACATTGGATTTAACAATGATTTCATAGATGTGACAGCCAAGGCACAGGCAATAAAAAACGAATAAATTAGACTGCATCAAAATAAAAAAACTTTGGTGCATCAAAGGACACTATCAACAAAGTACTCATAAAATGGCAACCCATAGAATGGGAGAAAATACTTGGAAGTCACATATCTGATAAGGGATTAATATCCAGAACATATAAAGAACTCCTAAAACTCAACAAAAACCCGAACCATCCTATTCAAAAACAGGCAAGGACCTTGAATAGACATCTCTTCAAAGATACACAAATGGTCAATAAGCACACGAAAAGATGCTCAACATCACTTATCATTAGGGAGATAAAAATCAAAATCACAATGAGATACCACTTCACATTGATTAGAAAGGCTATTATAAAAAATAGTCCAGAAAATAACAAGTGTTGATGAGGATGTGGTAAAATGGGAACACTGTGTATTGCTAGTGGGAATGTAAAACCATATGCCACTACAGAAGACATTATAGTAGTTCCTCAAAAAAATTAAACAGAATTACCATTTGATCCACCAATTCTGAGTATATACCCCAACAAACTGAAAGCAGGGACTGAAACAGACACTGTTACACCCATAGTCATACCAGCATTATTCACAATAGTCTAAAGGTGAAAACAACCCAAGTGTCCATCAACAGATTAATAGATAAACAATGTGGTATATACATAAAATGGAAGGAAATTCTGACACATACCACACAGCATGAATGAACCTTTAAGACATTATGCTAAGTGAAATAAGTCACAAAAAGACAAATATTGTATGATTCCACTTGTATATGCGTAAGGTATCTAGAATAGTCAAATACATAGTGACAGAAAACAAAAGAGTGGTTACCAGGGGCTGGATTAGGGGGAACAGAGAACTACTGTTTAATGGGTAGGTACAATGTTTCAGTACAGGATGATAAAAAAGTTTTACAGATATGTGTGTGGTGGTGGCTGCACAACATTGCGAATGTACTTAATGCCACAGAAGTATACTTAAAAATAGTTAAAATGGTAAATTTCATCTTATACTATATATTTTGCCACAATAAAAAAAAATTACTAATCTCCAGCCCTATTCAGACTCAACCCCATATTCCTGCTGCTCCCCTAAAAGCAACCACCCTCAACTACTCGAATTTTTTTTCCTGGTATTTAATTCAGCATCTCTATGATATACTATAATACTGCTTCTTGTAGATTTACTAATTAATTACATATTTTCTGCCATGGTGAAGGAGGCTTACAAAGCCACTACCCACAGACATTAGTTTCACTTCTCTTAATTCCCCCTTAAATGGTAATATCAGTTTTGGGTTAAATTAATCAACAAATGTTAATAATCACTTCCATTTCTAATTCACTTATTTTTCTAAAATTCTATTGCATCTTTCCCTCCAAATATTTCAATATCCACCTATCAGTTCTTTTTTTTCCCCCCCAGAACCCTTCTTTTTTCCTGAACTGGTTGCCTTTCAGCTTGTGGCATGGTTGTCATTTTTGACAACTGTGACAGTTGTCAACTTATCTTTGTTGCTTGAGTTGGATCCTCTCTTTACTGAAGCCCTTTTATTTCATGGTTTATTCCCTTGTTTGTCTGGAGCACATCTTCTAGTAATCTACTAAGAAATGTTGCATGGATACATTTTTTTTTTCTTAGTCCCTGAGTGTCTTTTTTTCCTACTTTTGCACTTGATTGATAGTTTGGATAGATACAGAATTCTAGGCTGAACACAGAACTTTTGAAGTGCTGCCCCTCCATCTTCTATCTTTAATTCTACTACCGAGAAATTAGATGCCATTCATATTCCTAATCCTTCCTAATTGATCCTGAAAGCTTTTGAAACATTCTCATTATTTCTGGTGTTCTCAAAGAAATTTCATAATAATTTGCCTGGTATTGGCCTGTTTTCATTTATTGTGTTTGGCAATATTATGTCTTTTCAATCTAAAGAAATTGTCTGGTATAATACCAGAAAAGACCGTCCTTGGTGATTTCCCACACTGTATGAACCAACACTGTTTATGGCCAAACAAAGGACAACAGGCTAGATTAGTCCAAGAGTTTACAGGTTTTGTCCTCTGATATACATGATCATATGGTTATTAGGGAAGTGAGCTTTGGAATCTGACAGACCTGGGCTCACTCAACTCCACTACTTACTGGTGTGGTACTTGGGCAAGTTAACTTCTTTTAAACCATCTATGAAATGGGGGTAGGTTTACTGTAGAGGTTTAATAAGATGACACATGCCAAATGCATATATAACAATAGCTTATGTATGACATAAATGTACAATAAATGTTACCTATTACTAAGTATCAAAAGTTGTATTGGTGCAGAGAATATAAACATTGTCAAATCCACCAAAGCTTTGCTATTTGTATAGCAAACAAGGAAACAAGACTAACAAAAGAAGTGGGAGGTATCCAATGGGTACAGAATTTTCTTTTGGGGTGATAAAAATATTTTGGAACTTAATAGAGGTGGTGGTTGCAAAACACTGTGAAGGTACTAAATGCCACCCAATTGCTCACTTTAAAATGGTTAATTTTGTGCTATGTGAATTTCACCTCAATAAAGAAAAAAGGTAGGAAACAGAGGCAATATGAGGGAAGAAGTCAAAAGTTGTTGGAAAGAGAGAATGGAATTGATATTCTTTCCTTTATTCTAAATAAATAATCTATATACAACCTATAAATATTAAATCCTCTAAATAACCTTTCAATTCTTTTTAACTGAATAGCTAACAATGATGATGTTGGGATAACAAATACTTTTTATTGAAAATCAACAATTAAAAGATTAACATAATTAAGAGAAATATATTTGAAATATTTCTTTAATGAGAAAATGTATATATATAACAGGAAAGGAGAAGATGGGACTCTTGAATCTGTAATACAGCTGCTTATATATGGGTAAGAAAACTGCTAGTATACAAGACAACGGATAATGTCTTTTTCATAAAATCAATATATATCAGAAGACTGAGCTCTAAGCATTTCCTTATAATAAATATGGTAATCTTCCCCCATCTAAAATCTTTCCAATAAAAGAGGAGGAAGTAAATTATTTCCTACTAATTCAGACTAGGGGAAAATACTGTTATATGCATCTTTTTTCATTTTCTACATTTCCCAAATTGTGTTCCTTAAAACACTGTTTAGAAAGACGTCATTTGATATATTATAAAAGCAAAGAAACAGACAAGGGGGGAGAGAGGGAGGGAAAGATAAAGGGAAAGAAAAAAAAAGAAAAGGAAAGCAGCATATTAGAATTTCACTCTTGGGACACTTACAGTGCATAGCAGCATATTAAAATTTCTGAAGTAAGAAAGCCAGTTCACCTCTATTAAACCTACTTTTTCCTAATTTAGTAGGTACAGAACAGTTCTTAAGTTATGTCTGTTAAACACATGAAGCATCAATTTGTTAAAGACTGCTTAGATTTATACCAGATAACATATAAACGATACCTTCAATATTAGCCTGAGGAATAAGACTAACATACATATTAAAAAACCCCAGTTATTTGAATAAAACATTGTTTCATATTATCAGCTAGTCAGAACAAGAGTTTAGTGGCAAGAAAGAAGGGGGAGAGAAGGTGGTAAGAGGAAAAGAAGAAAAACAATCTTGGGAGAATTAACTTTTCAAACTTTACTTCTATGAACTGTCCCGGCCCTGCTCTATCAATTCTGATTGCTTATTTTAAAAAATTTGCAATTAAAACAGTAAAAAATTTCAGCTTCATTTACTTTTCTCCTCCTCTCCCTTTGTTTATTTTTTACATTAATTCCTGATCCTAGAAGGTAATCTACAATGGAGAAGTTAAATATTTGTCACAAAATCTTTGAGTACTTCAAGTATAAAATTCACAGTGCCATAACAAATCATCTCTCAAGACAGTTAAATAATACTGGACAATTTAAGCATGAAGGTACATATTTGCAATTTGAATTTATTTTACTCAAGGAAATGCTGTACAACAGCAATAAAGTCTGAGCTCTGTTTTGGGGAAAACAATAGAAAAAATATGGAATTAGAAAAAAGATAATATTCTTTAGACAACCCAATGGACAGGGCAAAGGAAAATCCAACTGAAAACAGTTTTGTTAACAGAAACGGTACTAAGACGTTATCATCTTCTAACCAAAAAGAAACACTGCTGATTATCACTACTGTCCCCAATACAGTGTGAAGCAATCAATGAAATCAATCATTCGGGTACTGGAGATGGCCAATCTCTTGGAAAGTTTAATCCTAACAGGAAAATTACTTAGGAATTATTTATTTTCATTTTAGTTCATAGGAAAAACTACATCTTCATTCCCGGTCACTGTTCATCTTTTCTCTCATAAAACAAGGGGAGTGGGGTGAGCAACTGAAGCCAACAAAGTCTTACCAGCCATTTATCACCCAATTAAAAAAAAAAAAGCACAGCACAGCTATTATATTTAGCTGATAATTCATTTTTATATGCTATTACTATTACCATTACCACAGAGTGAAAAGATTAGCCAGCTAAAGTAATCATTAGCTAAATAAAAATCCACACATAAAACTTTTTTTAGGAATAACAAATTTGAAAAAGTAACATTAAAGCAGATAGAATAAACTTCAACCTTGGTTACTGATTACAAACAAAATGTGTGAAATCGTAATTCAGAAGCATAAAAGCAATGGTTATGAAGTCAGAAGATGACAGATTAAAATACTTTTCAGCACAGTATTTTCTTGGTGAAGTTATTACGATCTAAGGTCCGATAATCAAATTTATAGATCCAGAAACTGGACTTTATCAGTAACCTAAAAGATGATCATTCGGCCTCAGTGACTAATTCACAGTCAGAAGAGAACAGTGAAAAAACTAGCACAACAGATTAATTTATGACAAAGATGTCTTTACAGTAATCAGAAAACATATCCTCTACTCTGGAGTACTCATACTCTATCCCAGTACGAGTACTAATCTGACTTGGTTGAATTAGTAGCTGGCTGAATACAGAATTATAATAATGTGAAGTAGATGATCTTATATTTCATTTAGGCCATAAAGAGGCCTGATAAGCATCCCTGCACCACAGTAGAGAATACATGTCTGGCGACTGCATTGCTCATTTCCCAGATTCTCCATCTCTCAATTCAAAATTTATTTCCCTTAATCTTTTTTCCGTCACCCATTGCATTTTCTGTTGATATGTATTATCACTGACTAAGCCATGTCAAGCTGTTACTCCCATTGATCTTTGATGTTAAGCCTCCTTCCACTGTGTCCTGCCTAACTACGAGAAGGCAAATTCATTTCCCTATTTTCAATTTTTTAAACAGTACTTATGACAGCCTATAACTGTACCGCTTAAAATTGTAATAGAAAACCACAAAGAAACAGTTTTGTGGAAACTGAAATTTTTGTGGAAACTGAAATTTAATTCTGAACATAATATAAACACTACAAAAATCAAACTGGACACAACTCAGAACTGCAAAAAGTGTAAATATGCTTTGATCCAAAGCAAATTGCTTAAAATTAACAACTTACGGTAAGCTCGTATAAGGGTATAGGTAGGCTTATATACTTAGACAACTATTATAAAAACGATTCTACACCTATTATAACATTTAATACTCATAACCACCAAATATTTAAATTGAAAGTCTCCAAGGAATAATACAAAATTTTAACTTTTAAAAACCATTAAAGTTCCTACTGATATATTACATTTAATTTGTTCACACATATATATTTTTGCTCTGAAATCAGAAAATATATTAGGACTACTTACACAGATAAAAATTCCTTCTCTCATAAAATATATCATATAGTTTTAGGTCATAAATATACTAAAAATGAAATGGGCCTTTCCAGAGGGCCTTCTTCTGAACTGAATAATCACACTAAGAAAATTATGCAAAATTATAAAACGGACAAAGTTAGGCTTTGGTATCTGTGGCAATTTCTTTCTAGATCCCTTGTACTAAATACCTCTTTAGGTGCTTGGTATACTTATGGCTCTATGTAAAAATTCATGGTATCAGTTATCTATACCATAAGATTAATACATTTAAGTGAAAAAATGCATTCAAGCATTTAAGCCTAAATCCCAATTATGAAATAAAACACAATAAATAAAAAATAAAAATCACAGTGTAATGGAATCCAGGCATTAACCTGTTGAGGGGCATTTTATACAGAGTTCATGAAATCACATCACATATACATGATTATGTAAAAGGTCCATTCTTATCAAATGAGTTGTATCTTATTGACGTCCATTAGGTACATTAAGCAAAAAAAAAGCAGCTATAAAGCACCAACATAATAAAAATAAAGTTTATATCACAAAGTACATCTTTTTCTGTGGTTTAGGAATGTTTTCTAAATGAAAATACAACATTAGTATAATACATTAATATTCAAAATAGAAAATTAAGAGTTCTTACCTTACTACATCATCAATATTGTTCCTGTATACACCTTCAAGTCTTTCTGCAGGAAACCCCATTGCAATAATGTTTGGATAAATATCTGAGTACTTAAGTTAAGGAAATATCTGAAATATGCAACAATGTAATCTAATGTACGCATTTTAAAATATTAGCTGATTATAAAAAAAAAGCTTTCCCCACTACAGCTGTCTTGTCAAATGTATTAATTTATAAACCACCATGTGTAGGGCCAGCCAAGTGGCACATTGGTTAAGAGCTGGCTTGAGACTCCAGAGGACCCCGGTTCGGATCCCACATATGAGGGCCAGTGACACTGCCCTCTACAGCTAAGATGCTGAACAACAGCTCAACCTGGAGCTGGGCTGCCGGGAGTTGCCGTTGTCAGCGATGGCATAGGCTGCAGTCCCTGCTGCAGTGGGTTGCCATGGGCTACCGTGTGTAGCCAGCTGGCAGCGTGAGCAGCCAGCAGCTGCAGTGAGCGGCCCTTCCAGAGGCCAGCGACTTATCTGTCTCAACCGAGAAGAGCACAATGATAATACCAACATGGGCCAGTGAAGCAACGTCCTCCACAACTAGACTGAAGAACAAAAGGACAGCAACTTGTCTGTTCCCCTTCCCCCAATTCTCCAGCACTGTTCCCATCCCCCAATTCCCCAATAAAAATCTTTAAAAAAATAAACCACCATGTGTAATTAAGAAATATAAGTAAATACATTAATTCTAAAAAAGGTCCTCAAAACGATTATCTGGCAAAATAATTTCAAATCCCTCTACTTAGTACATTAAAAATGCACCCAAGGTAAACGGTAACTTCCATATTTATAATATTTAGGTACATATGAAAAATAAAAACCTCAGACTTTATAAATCACAAATACTAAAGTATCTTGGGACAAAAATCAAAATAAAGACCAAAAAAAGCTACACAACTTCTAATTTTTCATGGTTTTAAAAGGCACCACGGTATAAAGAAAACAGATAGAATTACAAGTCAGGGCGTCAGATTTAAGAGCTGGCTATGTCTCTAACCAGTTCTACAATTTGGACAAGTCACTTAACCTTTTTAGATTTCTATTTCCTATTCCACATGATAATTAGCTTGAGACAACCATTAAGATCTCTTCTCACCCTTACTATTTATGACTTAATACTAAACTGAGGTAGAAACTTATTCTAATTTCCAATCAAGGTAATCAACATTTAACATGCCTATTTACTTGTTGTACACTATAGTTAGCATAAAAACAAACTTCTACAGTCAAGAAGAATGTATATCCAACCAACTATAAAAACCCACCAACAATCTACATTTCAATGCATTGTGCCCACCATACCAGCTCTTTTTGAGCTCCATCAATCCTCTCTAATCTCATGATTTTCTGATTCCAATCTTCTAAAGGAGCCAAGCTAATCTGCCTGAAGCTTCCCTTCAAGACCATCACTAAAGTCTGCCACCCATCTACTTCTGGACCTATTCATCTTCCAAATACAATTCAAAATCCACCAAATACAATTCAAAATTCATCAAATACAATTCTTTTCTAGATCATTTTTTTCTTTATTTTCTCCTGTATTCGCATTATTGAGCTGACTTCAATATTATTTTCAATCCAATATTATCAAATTACTGAAAGCTTTTATTTTAATATAATTTAAGAAAAGGTTATATGTGTATACTCTTATGTTCTATCCATAAAATTACCATGTACTGATTGGATATACAGAAAATTTTAAGAAAAAAAATGTGCACAACAGGGTATATACATTATGCTACCTTTTGGATAAAAGAAATAATATTTTATGAAACGAATAACATTTTCTTTTTGGACAAAATATTTACATTTATATTTGTTTGAATCTGAACTTGCAGAATACAAACCAAACACACACACACACACACACACACACACACACACACACACAACTGAGAAACTAATAAAAATGGCTGCTTTGTAGAGAAGGGAAGGGGAAAGGGAGAAATATGCATTGCAAACAGCCAGAAATAAACAAACCTGATTAAATATCAAATTGGTAACCAGGAGAAAGAATTTACTTCAGGGCTTATTTGGACACTGTAATTTTACTGTACCTCTTGGTAGGAAGTATTCTAAGAACAAAAGAAACTACAAAGAAATTTTAAACTTTCTCTGATAGTTTGTTTTTTAGTAATATCAGTATTCATATCCTCCAACTTTTTTCTTTATATTGTAGGAAAAAGCAATAGGCTATGCTAATAATTTTAAGATTCATGATTTATTAGTGTAACAGAAAAGAGGTATCATTATAATATCAGAAATTCAGGTAAAACTATTCATTGAAAATATAATATGAATCCATGTTTATAAAAATCTGCATTTTCTAGGTCTTTTCATTTCAGTGGTCAATCTCAGCATCACCAAGAAAGTTAAGTAGAGATCATATAACTTTGGATGTGATTCCATATGAAGGATACAGTATCAGTTATGATAGCTAAGTTATCTTCAACCTGAGAATCCACCAAGCATTTAGATATACATTTTAAAGAAAATACACGTGATAGAAGAACAAGCTAAATAACATTATGAGAGAATCAACTGGACAAATTCAAAAGGTCTGTAGGACATGACCCCCAATCTCTTTTCAAATATCTTTTTAAAAAGTCAAACATCATTTCAAAAGGTGGGGATGCGAGAGATGGGTAACAATCCTTGATTTAAAGACTTAAGGAGTCTAACAGCCAAGTTCACAGGTATAATGTTGTTCTACATACTGTTGTCGACAAACCAGCCATAAAGCACATTTTGGGCCAACTAGATAAATTTTAATATGATCTGGGTATTGAATGAGATGAAAATTTACTGAAATGGATAAGCAGACATTAATTACTGGGAAAAAAAAGGTTTCAAAAGAGATACCATTTTGGTAAAAGAATATATATATTCTTTTATTTTTGGTAAAAGTATATATACGTATATATTCCTTTACCAAAATGGTAAAAAAAAAATATATATATATATATATATATATACATATGTATGTATATATACTCATCCATCCATCCATCCATATAGTCACATGTAGGTAAAAAGATAAACTAGGTACTAAAAGTAATAATCTCTAGGTGGTTGAAATATACATATTTTTCTTATTTTTGCTTGTTTTGTATTTTCTATTTTTGGTACAATGCACCTACACTGTTTTTATTAACAGATTTTAAAAATTATGTTTGCTTTATAATTATCTCCAAGTCAATTTACAAAGTACCATTGTCTTGTCTGTGTGACTAGAAATCAGCTCTGTATAGTTTTTAAAAATGTTGAATTTGTACCCCAAATATTATAATAATAATAGTAGCTAAGGCTTAAATAGCATTTATCATGTGCCAGGAATAATTTTTGTCACTTTAAGAATACATAAATTCACCCAAACCTCAAAAGGGTTCTTCTATTATAAAGATTCCAAAAGAAAACTACTAGGATAATCATTTTTAATATCACAAATATTAGCAATAGTCTATTATTCTCACATAAGAAAGTAAACCCACCTAAAAATGTACCTCTTGGTCAATTATTGAAATGTTTTAGGGTATTATGTCCATTCATGACAAAAAAAGGCAGAAGAAAACAGGCTCAAATCAAGCCTACAGCAGTATAATTCCTGAAAGTGAATAATCTTTACTTTTTAACTGTCTTGAAGCACAAACATAAGAAAATGGGAAATAACAGTCAGGGGGGAAAAAATGAGGCAGCAGTGGAAAACCCAAAGTAGCGGCAGTTACCACCAACCTGGGATTCCTATCTAAAAAATTATATACACATTTTAGCCAAAAATATCAATTCAAATCATCCATGTTTTCCCAGGCAATGCAAAAGAAAATTATTTTTTATTAAAGGAAATAATTATTACTACTAACAAAATTACCTAACCATTAATTTCAATGAGAACGCTAGTTAAGATTTTAGCCTTACAGAAAAACACAGAAGTATAAAGCCCTTTGAAACAGTCATTTTAATCAGGACTAAACTCAAACTTATTCTTGCACTATGACTACTAATCAAGTAAATCAATTTGCCAAAGACTTGGTAACTTAATTAAGAAACTATTTGTCTATAACTATACATAAATGGGAATGTTATATACTTATTAAATTCATTTGCCTCCCTCCTTCATTCATTTATTCAAATACATACAGAACATTCTGTGGAAGGGGCACTGAGAATTTAAGGCTAAGCAGACTACTGCACTCAGGGAGTTACTTATTCTATCAGGAATGACAGCCACACAGACATACAACTGTGCCAAAGGCCCTATTATGTACATACCAAAATGTTTAAAGAACTAGAGAAAGAGGGATTAATTCTGTAGGGGCACAGATAAAGCTTCACAAAGTAGGTAATATGTTAGAAAATCCTTAAGAAGTCAGACATCAGTAGACAGAAAAAGAAACAACAGCAATTACAACATTCCAAACAGAGGGCAGAGCAGAGACATGAAAATATTCGGAAAAAGCGAGCAGTCCAGTACAGCTCACATCACATAGCTTTATGGAGAAGGCGGCAAGACTGACAGAAGATTAGGTCTAGTTTTAAGGATGCCATGGCAGGGAGTTCAATTTAATCAGACAGATAAGGAGTCAAACAAAGGCCAGGATCAACATGTGAGTCTTTTGCAGAGCAATAATCCATTGCCCTGCATGAAATCTCTTGCAGAATAGCAATCCAATCCTTCTTTTAAATAGAATTCAGTCTCTTTCAAGTTTCATCTTCCTCAGATCCTCATCTTCCTTATTCACACAGTTTAAGATTTTACCCAAGACTCTGGCATCCATCGTTCAATTAAAAACTGTGCCAGACAATATGCCAAATACATCCTCATTTAAGCCTAACATACCTATGAAGTAACATTACCATTTCATAGGTGACAAAATTGAGGGTCAAAAAGATTGGGTTAATTTGCCCAAGGTCCCAAAGCCAATAAGTAGTGCGTTATGATTCAAACCCATTATGTACATTACTTCAAAGTCTAAGCTTTTTATACCATACTGCCTCACTAAAGATTAGAATATTTTTATATTTCAAAGTCATTAATAAAAATATAACATTTTCATGAAAGCAGGTCTAAATGAAAGCATTTTACTAATCAAATGTTGAAACTGAAAAATCTTCTAAAATACAAAAATCTACCAACACTTCCAAAACTGATGTCAGCAACTAATGAGTGCTGAATTTTGAAGCAAATATTTATGCCAAGTATTATACCAATAAACAAAATCTTTCTGTTTTGCTTCCCCATACTTCTATGGCATGTTTTTAGACAATTTAAACCAAGTAAGACCGCCATATATATATATGTATATATATAAAATACAGAATAGCCTCAACCCGCACTTCTACACTCACTGGATATACTTTTGAATAGTGTTTAATATGAAATTTTTATCTAGTGACTTATACGTAAGTACTAAGCGTAATTATACTAACTAGATCACTGAAGGAAGCCACATATTTTTGCCATCTAGTGATCTGTGATCTATTTGCAGTCAGTGTGGCACCATGGTTAAGAACATACTCGTATGCTCTACAGCCAAGCTGCATGGACTTGAACCCCAGCTTCATTTAATGTGGAATCCTGGGAAAGTTACATACTCTCTCTGTGCCCCAGTTTCCTATGTAAAATGGAGCTAATAAAAGTACCTGTCATATAGAGTTATTATGAGGATTAAATGAGTTCATATATAAACAATGCCTAGAACATAGTGACAGTTGTCTATTAATTGATAGGCCTAGACAGCAAGAGCCCATCATAACTATTTGGCTTTTTTTCAATAACACTGCCTTCTTACATAACAATCTTCCTACAGAGCATCAAAGCCTAACAGGAACTTGAACTCTTTCAAATCGTTACTGTATCAATTTGCCTCTTAAGTATTTATTTCAACTTAAGAAATACACATAAAATATTACTCCAAAAGAAAAAAAAACCTTTCTTCCCCCATAATATCAGTAGCTACCTTACTATACATACAATAAGAGGTAAAAAAAAAAAATGCATACATGGCATTTTCTATCTTGCCTAGGTTGGATGGCCACCATAGATAGCTATAGGAGATCTGAGATACACTAGGCCGTCTTTCCCACCCCCCACATTTGAGCAAACATGTTCAATGTGTTTTAATTGAGGTATCACTTACCTATAATAAAATACACAGATTTTAAGTGATTAGTTGATGAGTTTTGAAAATTAGATATATATCATTTGGACGGTATTGATTCAAGTGCTACATAGTCCCTTCTCATACCACAAAATACTGTCCCAAAGGAAAAAAATTAATAAATAATAATTAAGTTCTAAAGTTTGTTCGCAGAAGTCAATTTAACCCATAATATAACTCACCTATTATAAAATAATGTGGCTACTATATGAGCTAAATAAATTTTTATTGGCTGTTGTAAGCATCCAATCATAAAACACTAAAAATATGTTCCAAGTTACATCTAATTAACAAAACACCTTTTAGAAAACAACTTAAGTTGAGATCTGATGAGTTTGTCTTTTCTCAAAATTTCACTTGAGCCTAAATTAATGGGGTTTCATACTATAAATTTAACCAGAATTTTCAAATAGAAGATAATAACCAAAAATAGTTTCCTAACCTTATTTTACAGGAATGTATTTCCTGATGTACACTGAATCTTATTTTAAGTATGGTGACTACTGAAAGCAGTTTCTTTGTTGTACTCTATATAATATATAGATACGCTTATCCCTAAACTTATAAACTCAAATGCAGTGCTAATATAGAAACCAATAACTACTGTTTTTTCCTGCCATAATTAGTTTAAGGAAAATTATTTCCATTGATCACATATAGCTATTCTTAAAATTGTAGTTAACTGAAAGTTACAGTAACAAGATGAAGCTATAACTTACATGGAACATGACTGGCCAAATAGAAAGTGACAGATTTAGAGGTAGAGATCAAAACAGCATCAAAAGCAAATCTGAAGGTGCCTGGTTCACCAGAGGAACACTGAGCTAAACCAGCAGCAGGAGTGAAAGAATAAAGTCAGACTAACAAGAATTGAAGCAAGTTAGCAAATGCCACTTCTTCACCATTTAATTTTAGTTTCCAGGAATTTCTGGAGCTTTTTCCATTTTCTGTCAGTGCTTTAAATCAACAGACACTTAAAGATCAGGTGAGAAGAAAAGAAATTCAGTCACTGATTCATAAGCTGCATCAGGTTTACATTCCTCTCAACAAACTTTAACAAGTTTAAATTTAACAAATACTTTCCAAGTATGACCCAGTTACATTCATATTATCATCTCTTCTAATCAAATTATGCTTTAATAACTACCCACTCTCACGCTTCTATGACTTTCCATTTAATGATTTTATACTTCTTAAAATAGATTTTATTTTTCCCTATTAAGTGTGCTAAATATTTGGATCCTGTCTCCAAATTAAAGATTCATATTAGGAGAAGAGCATAAATAGGAGTTCCTTCAATTTTCCAGTTGATAAAGTGCTAATTGTTGGTTATTTCGGAACAATTTGTCCTAAAATATAAGGCAGATAATCATTCCTGTACATACCAATTAATACAGCCTAAAACCTTATTTTCTAAAGTGAAAGTGTACATAGGTACAAAAGCTTGAACTACAGAAATCTTACGAGGAAGAATGCTCCAAAAACTGGTTTTTTTTAAGAAGGAATGGCCACATACAACACAAGAACATTTCAATATTTACTCAGTGCCAGGCCCTGTATCGAGGACTTAATGCACAGTCATTAATATAGAAGACTAGAATTTCACTCTCAGCTTTATATCTTAAAAGCATATGGCTCAGGTAAGTTACTCAACATCTCTGGGCCTAAATATTTTTGTTCTGTTTTTCTGTAAAATAATAACACTTGCTGCAACTTCTTCACTGGCTGTTTCAGGGATCAAATGAGATATCTGGAAATACCTTTAAATCTATAAAACTGAAAGGGCTCTATAACTGTAAGTAAGGGGTTGTTATTATTTGAGGTTGCTAGAGTTAGAAATGTCCTGTTAATTTTAGTTTAAATGTCTCATTACAAGGCAACTCAATGATTTTATAAAGAAAGAATTCCAGTATATTAACTTACATTCACTTTAGCATAAATTTTAGTTTCCTTTTCACGCTTTTTAATTATCTGCTAGCAGTGCCAAACCAGAAAGGAAAGTGACTACCAAATAATTTATGAATTCTACTGAAGTTTTCTACTTCTCCAAACAATTCGAACCTCACAACTTTCATGTTTTTATATTACACAAACCCATCTTGACTGAAAAGTTTACACATACTTTTGCTTTGAAATAAAGTTTAGATCTCACTTTCTAAATGAAAACATCACTCTTCAAAGGCAACATCAAGAATTTCTAGTAATTCTTCTACCTAGTAGCAATACCATAAATTGGTTCATTTGGCAAGAAATCTACAACTTGTAACAAAGAGCTATAAAACTGTTGTACCTTTTATTCCAGTAATCCCACTCTAACAATATACTCTGAAAACAGAAACAAAAGTAAACTATGCAAAGATATTCATGACAGCACTGTTTATAAAAGAAAAAACTGAAAATAACCCTAATACCTTAAGCAAAGCATGATAGCCTGATGAAATATTACTCACATAGTTTTAAAAAGAACAAGTACTCACTGAGAGATAAAAATTTATGAAAAACGAACACAGAACAGTATGAAAACACTGATTACAAGTATGTAATTTTATGTATATGGACATTAATAAATGGGAAGATAATTTCCAGTGACAAACATTTAAATAGAATTAACTTTTTTTCTATTAAATTGTTTAAATTTAAGAATTATTTTGAAAGCCCTTCAAGCCAGATATAAGATTATACTCAGTTAAAAAAATATTTTTAAAGCAATAAGGCACTCTGAACTTGAATTATTTAAATTTAAGCAAATTACAACCACAGAAAAATATCTTATCAAGTCACTGATAAGGCTAGCAACACTCTACAATCTAAAGTACATTTTTTTAGTGTATTAGCTGAAGTATTAGTCCCCTCAACAAATTTAATCAATTTTTCTTCAGAGCAGTTGTTAATTCTGAAATAATGTATCTACTACTGTTCAAGCCTACATCTGTGAACCTCTAAACACTTAGGTTGCCCAACTAACTGGTTTCAACGAGTATACCAAACAATTACCTTCTTCCTAAGTCTCTGGATGAATACGATAAGACTGATTTCCTGTTTCAGAACTCTGCTGCTGTTAAAATACATACACACGCACGCGCGCGCGCGCATACACACACACACACACACACACACACACACACACACACACACACACACACACACACCCTCTACCGTTTTGTTCCCACTAAAAAAAATTTAAGATTGACCAATAACAAATCAAACAAAATATGGCTATAATTTACATAACAACTTTCAAAAAGATTATCAGTTCAACATTAGACATATTTGTCAACATTATATACTTAACTACGCCAAATGCTATCTCTAATTTTAATAATTAGAATCATAAAGCATATGAAAGATTATAAATTAAAATTATATTGATCTAACATTACTATAAAGTACACAAGAAGGTATCTTTATCCTGTAATCTTTATATTCAATGTTAGATTTATAGGTTACTTCTGTACTATCACTCTATTACAAAAACCATTTTACAAGTGACTACCTAATAGACTAGGTTTTAATTAGTCCAATAGTTATCCAAAATGAAAAAAGGCATTCATTAACTTTTACCAAAAAAAAAAGACATTCAAACAGTTAAGGTAGAGAAGATGCCAAGGGATGTATCAGTAATTTGAGAACAAAGGCGTACTCATAGTAATATTTAGTGCCAATTCACTCAATATTAGCAAACTGCATTCTAAAAAAAAAAATGATTCCAAGATTTGCAATTGTATTGATCTTTTAGATGCAACCATGAACTAATTTCCTAATATTCAAAAACCACTACACACACAAGGTACTAAGAAAACAAAGTTCTAATACAACTATGTCTCTGGCAAGTGGGTTCTTTTCCCCGTTAAGTCAAAACTACAAAATTTTTAACTTTACTTCTAACAATCCAACTTATGTTTCAAAGAAAGCCCTGTTAATTTGAACCATTTTAAAAGGAGAAAAAGCTCCAAACGTGTGCTACGCTGCTTCATTTTGTATTTGGCTTTAATATAATAAAACCAAGACTCTTTATTTTATACCTTAAGCCAGGAAATCATTTGCCTAAGTGTAGTATTTTAATCTGGATAAGAGCAATAAAACTAGAAATACATATGGATTTTAAAATATGAAGGCCCACATAATGGCATTCATTACTTTATTGGTAAAATCACACTACTGATTTTATAATTGCCTCATCCTCATATTGTAAAATGATTCACATTCTCACTGAAGATATTTTAATCATTATATCAACTTTATAATCACTTGAATAAGTGATTTATCAAACAATCTGAAATTACATATACTAAAATACTAGTTAAAATTCATACTTTAAAATTTAATATGCAATTGTAAAATATACTAACATATGAAAATCTACATTACTTAGTTTAAACAGATAACACTCTTAATTTTGGTCAGCTACCTATAAATGTTTGTTCTGAAGAGATACCATTTTAGTATGAATCTAATTATTTCAACTGAGAGAAAAAAAGCACAATTACAAATCACGATTAGTTGTGGAATCTTCATTTTCAAAGGAGAACATACTAAAAATCTTGGAAAATAATTTAGCTGAAATGTAAAAGAAAAAAAATTAATTAAAGAGTCAACTTGTTCAACCAGTAAACAAACTAAAAAAACAAAGTTTAACACATAGAAAGACAAAAATACCAATAATTCTATGGGAGGGATAGAAATGAAAACAAGGAAAAGGAGCTCTAACACCCCACACCCTTTAAATACTATAAAGCAAACAAAACAAGTAAAGACTTTTCAATTTTTGGTATTTGGATAAAAATCCCCCCACATATGTGCTTCACTTAATATGAGATATAATTTATGTACACATTATCTGTCTATCCAGAAAGGTCCAAAAAGGCATCATTCTTTTCAGGGCCTACAGTTCAGGCCTGAACAAATTCTACCAAGTGATGCTAGTAAAACAATCTCGTTTCATCAGACATTAATTTGAAATTGGCAAGATGTTTCTTACATAAAAAATAGAGGCCCCAGACACAAAGTTGCATTTGAAAACATAAATTCAAAATCACATCTAATCTGAAATATTATATCTGATCATATTAATTATTTGGCATGAAAACAAACTTCTCAGTAAAACAATGTCAACATAATAAATAAAACAAAGTAGATTAAAATTAATCAGATCCTATTAAGCCAAATATATGATTTTAAAGACTTGCATGCAACTTGGCAAGACCAAGTGAAGTGCTTGGGGGTAAAAAGAAATTAAGTTATAGAAACAGCCTTTGTAGTGGCTCAAAATGCAACAGCAAAATTTTAAATGGGGAAATTCATTTACTAACACACACACAAGAAATGAGTTACAGGAGAAGAAAAAAGAGAACCTGAAAAAAATTTTAAGCAAATTTTAAGGAATACTTATTAAATCAGTTACCTGATTTTTATATAATGAATTCCGGTATATCAACTGTTAAGAAAACTACAGTTTAAAAATATCAAAGTCTTATATAACTTAATATTTCAAGTTAAAACATGTTTCCACTTAAATATCCAAACAATCTTGTAAATGACTAAAAGTCAGACTTTCATTACATAATCTTTACTTCTCAACCAGTATCTTTGCATTTTAGTGAAAAATATAAACACTGGCACAGCCATTAAGTTTCATTTTTGTAAAAGCTTAAAATTTTGACTAGTCTTAATAAAAAATCATAATTAATAGATAATTCCTAAGACAGAAGTGTCAAAATCACTTATATCACCAGATTAACTTTTTCCTATATTTAAGTAACAGATGGCAAGCCTTAGTTCTTGGACACTACACAATAATCACAATCTGTGTGACCTTTTCAGTATTAAAAAGAATCCAAAATAGCCTTAATAGCTAGCACCTCCGCGTATTTTACAATATTACAATAGATATAATCTTAATCACACTGGACAGAACTTAGATATGCAAAACTGTTATCATACTTTTAATATACTAAATTATTTTATATCAATTTCCTACAACTAATTCATGAAAACTATTCAGATGTTAGGTTGTTTCGCCAGTTTTCAAAAAACATACATGCAGGGCCGGCCGAGTGGCGCGTTGGTTAAGAGCTGGCTTGGGACGCCAGAGAGCCCCAGTTAGGATCCCACATATGCGGGCCAGTGACACTGTCCTCTACAGCTAAGATGCTGAACAACAGCTCAACCTGGAGCTGGGCTGCCATGAGTCGGCAGCGACGGCGCAGTCTGCAGACCCTGCTGCAGTAGGTTGCCATGGGCTACCGTGTGTAGCCAGCAGCCGCCCTGAGCGGCTGACCAGAAGCTGGCTCACCAGAAGCTGGCGACTGATATCTGCCTTGCCTGGGAAGAGCGCAATGATGGTGCCAACTTGGGCCAGTGAAGCAACGTCCTCCACAACTAGACTGAAGAACAAAAAGGATAGCAACTTGTCTGTTCCCCTCCCCCAATTCCCCAATAAAAAAATCTTAAAAAAAAAAAATACATGCATACATTCACAAACAAAATATTTTTGCCTTCACGATGTCTTCATTAGCACCCAAGAATGTATATACCACACCAAATCAAAATTTTCTTAAGAATTAAAACAAGTTCACCTCATCTGGAAAAATGTTACTCTAACCACTTTATTTAAAAAAGAGGAGAATGTTTCTTCCTCAATATTTTTTATTCTAACTACATTAATTACTAAATTCACTGAGAAAGAATTGTCATTTAACTAATAAGGTTAAAATTATTTCCCTTTTTTCTAATAGCTGACACTTAAAAATAGCATCTGACATAAACTAACATGCAATTTTGATCACAAAAATTAGTATTAATCATAAATGCAAATACAGAGCAAACCATCAAGTAATATCACCAATTTCCAAGGCAACTATGCAAATATAAACTGTATCATTCAAAATATGCTCCAGGTAACAGTAACATCATGACAAGCCATACCTTTTCTCATTAAAGACAGGAAAGCAACAGGTTATAACTACTTTAATATAAAATGATGTGGCAGTTTATTCAAATTACTTCTATATCCACTTTAATTTCAACACAACATTCCTACAATAGGAAGAAAAAATTTGGCAGAGCAAAGTGTTTAAATTTTATTTCGTCTCACTTAAGTAAAATATGCTTAAAAATTTAAATATGCTATAGCTTCTTATAAATAAAAGCTTCAAGACTAAAACACTTCAGCTATTTTTTGTGTTAAGAGATTACAATTTTGTGACTCAAAATCATGGAAATATTTCCTAATGTTTAGGCCATCTTAAATCCACTCCAAAGAAAAATCAGAGACTAGCAGAAAAAAATATTAGCCAAATACTGGAAACAAGTTTAATGCATAACTACAGGGGAAAAAATATTATCGATGACTTTGTCATTTAAAAATCATTATTTTAGGCAATTAAGAGATTGTGCTTTGGAAATTCTTCAAACACACACGCCCCTTTAAGTTCAGTACGATAAATTACATTTTAAAACAGATGCACAGGAAGAAAACTAGAAGCTAATATGGAAACATAAGTTTGAGAGTAAAACAATGGGCAATTTTTTTTAATTCTCTTTAATTAATCATGTTTTCATAAAAAATTTTTCTTTAGTAAGCAAATGGAGTTTTTTATTAATATACTAAAATAAACACCATAAGCCTTATTTAATTAAATTACAGCAATAGATGCTATCTGTTTTTCTTAACAAATTTGAAGGTATCATATGATAAGCAATTCCAGTTTTAAAATAGGAATCAGTATTTCTGAATATCTCCTATAATTTCAAAAAGAATAACACTCAGTCAAAACTTAAATTTCATTAAGAATTTTTAAAATAGATCTTAACGTTTTACTCTGCTTGTGCAAAGTGACAGGCAAAGTAAATTGTAAAATCAAACAAACTGAAAAAAACATAGCAAACAATCTATTCCTAAAACACTTTCGTAATTATGTTTGCTCTAAAAACAAAACAAAACAAAACAAAGCAGAAAGAAAAAAATCTGAATGCACTAAGCTCCTCCCTTGGCATCTTCTCACATCTGAACTAATCTAAGACTCCGTCCCAAACCTTTCCAAAAACCTCACATTAATGCAACTTTTAATTTAAATAAAGCACTTTAATTCAACAAGGTGACATAGCAAATTTAAGGTCTAGAAAAGAATGTAACACATGCATCAGAGCCTTAGAGTCAACCCAAGTTTCTTTATCGGGAAAGATGTGAGAAGTTTTTATAACTTGTCGAAATTTGCCATTTTCCATCAACGCATTCAATTTCATCAAATCTAACAAAAGCAGTTTTAGAATAAAAAAGTAAAAGATTAAGGAATGCATTAAACAACAAAAAACAAATATGCTGGGAGCAAAGTATCTCCCAACATCTACATAATTAAAGGAAACAATCTAAGGGTTATTTTAAAAACTACTGACAATATAAAAAGTAACAACAACAAAAAAAACGCTTTCTTTTCATAAAGCATACCCATCCTGTTAGAGCAGTTCTATGAAAAATCCTTCTTAATAATTCATGCAGTGCATTACACTTACACGTTTATTGAAAACATCTTCAGCCTTTTCTGACAGAATTTGAAAGCAACAATTTCACAATCTGCCTAATAACACATGAGCCTTCTTCAAATAAACCTTTTTTTGTTACCAGGGATATCTTTTGTGGACAAAGTATTTATTATAAAGAATACTGGCCTAGCAGCAGTCAGAAAACCTAGATGTTAAAAGCCTAGCTCCATCATTTATTGGCAATTTGACCTTAAATGCCACAACCTAAGGGCAAAGGTACTGACTTTCATTGAGTATTACAGTTATTATATACCAGATACTTTATACCTCTAAACCAGGGTTTCTCAACCACAGCAGTATTGGCAATTTGGGCCAGATACTTCTTTGTTGTGGAGGGGCTGTCCTGTGCATTGTAATATGTTGAGCAGCAGCCCTGGCTTCTACCCACTAGAAGCCAATAGCATCCCTGCCCCCATGACTCCCCAGCTGTGGCCATCAAAAATGTCTGGACATTGTCAAATGCCCAGGCAAAGCGGGAGGGGGTCATCTCCAGTTGACAACCAATCTGAAAACATCTCAACTATACTTCTAACAAACCTAAAAAAACACCCTACACGTTAAGGATTTTTACCATGTTAGAGATGTGAAAACTGGAGTTCAGAAAGGTTAAAGTGATGTATCTTTCATTACATAACTGATAAAGTGGCTGAGCAAGGATTTAAGCTAGACTTCAGGCCTAGCTGATTCCCAAATCTGTTCGTCTTCCATTCCATTATATCGCTTTTCTAAACTCAATGCCTTGTCTACAAAATCAGGATAACATTTGCCATGCTGAGCTATTCAGGGTTTAAAGATCAAATCAGAAAATATATGTGTAAGTTCTATTAACCTAAAAGAGATAGCACATTGAGGATTTGTTTAATGGGAGATAATGTAATATAGTGGTTCACAAAGTGTGATCAACCAAACCACCAGCATCAGCATCACTTGGGAACTTGTTAGAAACACAAATTCTCAGGTCCCAACCCAGACCTAATGATCAGAAA
>NW_017731511.1:2628558-2642119 GCF_001890085.2 Hipposideros armiger | reverse complement strand
AGAGAGAGAGAGAGAGAGAGAGAGAGAGAGAGAGAGTTTTAGACAACTCAATTTGCCCAGAAGATGTCAAAATGCACAGTTCAATTCTACAACCTAGGCTTGGATCAAAATATAGCCAGTTTTTACAACACAACAAAATATTCAAAAATCACATAATCAGAATGTAACATATATAAATAAACAGGGCACCGTTCATTCTGCAATGCAAAATAAATAAAAAAAACCTCACTGGAAACCAAGTGCTTCAATACTGAGGGTTCTATGATATAGCTGGGAGACCAGCACAGGCAAAGGGAAAATAAAGAGAGAATGACCCCTATGCACACATAACAGTCTTTACTAGGCAGTTCTCAACCTTATTCCATCCTTCTCCATACCTTGTAAGAATAAGTGAAGAAAAAAAATCCTTTAGCGCTTTCTTACCATTTCTAGGGCTTAAAATTATATTGAGAATCTTGATTAAATGTGAAAATGGGACACAATAATACAACAGCTTAACACTAAAATTAAATTCCTATATTATATTAAAGCACTACCAGGTTATATTAAGTGTAAAGTGTATTGTAATAAATATAACTGGCATTTAAAGTTGCATGACTCCTCCAAAATCTGAACTTGGAAAGAAATGCCAAGAAATATACCTTTTTTGATAAAAAGTTTACATAAGTATTGTATCAGACATTAAAAGTTTTCTTTCACTTGAAGCAGAGATTACTTTGTGAATAAAATTATATATTTAAGTTGACCTATCTTTAACACTAAAGAAAATTTAATATTGTAAAAAATTTTTATTCTACAACTTCTATTTTAGTATGCTATAATAGGAACTTTTCATCTTACCTTAGTATTTTAAAGCAAATACTTTTTGATTAGCATGATTAAGTTCTTTGATCACTAGTATGAGTAAGCAGAGTTTTACACTCTATTTTAAGATTAAACAGCAAAATCACACTTTTTATACTCAGAGCTTCTAAAGGAATACCCCTATTTTAAAAAATCTCAGAGCTTGAACCAATTAAAATTCTAACATACCAAAAATTGAGGCAATTCGGTTATAATCACTACTCCTCCCATAAATATACAAATAATTTCTCATACATAGGTACTCTGAGATTATAATTTTTGAGAAGCAGTTACCATTTAAGTATTTACAAAGTGGCAGGTACTATGCTAAGTGACTGACTTATAGTATCTCATTTATTCTTCAAGAAAAACTTTATGTGGGTAGCTACTATTATCTCCATTTTACAGATAAAAATAGATTAAGAGGGCTAATTAACCTACTCAAAGTCATGCAACTACTAAGGGGCAGAGCCAGGATTCCAACACAGGCAGTCTGGCTCCAGAGCTTACACTGCCACCCTAAAATTTAAAATGAAACAAAGTATACACAATGTGTAGATAAAACAAACACTCAATATTTTAATGTAATTTAAAATAGATTTAACCTTATTTGAAAATTCTAAAATAATATCCACCAAGGTAACCTCTTCTTTAAAGAGAAAAAAATGTTCATTTTTAAGAGAACTATGGTAGTTTGTTAACTTTGTATTTATTTACACAGTGCTTGAATGTTCTGTGTATTCAGTCTTCTTTTCCACACTATGTACAGGCAGGTTAAGAATACCCTTCTGCTGGCAGGTGCAGCCACAGTATCCATCTGCCAATATTCTCAACACTACCAACAAGTGTATACCTAATAATCTGAAGACGTCCACCCATCTCTTTAATGCCAACTGTTGCAAATGAAGACAATCTGCCTTAACTACACTTGAACAAAATTAAAACTTCCCATCCAAAATTAATTCATCCCTAAATTATGTTTATTCTTTTTATATTAATATTTTTCCAACAGCCTTTTTTATTCCAGAGCAAATTATTTTAAAAGAACCAAATTGCTAATACCTTTTCTGTAACCAATGAAAAAAATTTTTTAAAAATTAGGGAATAGGTTAATACAGTCAAACCCAATATACTAACTTCACTTTTCCTGACAAATGAAGAGTATTTTACATTAGTAAGTGCATACATTCAACACTTACAAAGACTCATTATTCACAGACCAAAACACTTTGACCACCTAGCAAAGAATGCATGTGGCAGTAATGTGGCCTATATAAAAGAACTAAGGATACCAGCTTGCTTAGGAACTTAAGGTTATTCAGTCTAACCTCAACATTACTGATACCTCTGATAGCAACTGCACTAATTTCAAGGATCCATATAGAAAGCAGTTGTGAAACAGAACTGAATATTTACTGAAATCATTACTGACCCCAATCGCACAAGACGCTACAAATATCTTAAGTCACTATTCTTAGAACAAATCCTAACACCTTTTCTTAATGAATTCAGGCCACAAAAGAATTCTCCAATACTGACTTTACTTAAAATCGAGTTTATCTAACAGAAGGAGAGAAAGGAAAAAAAAGGTAAGAATGAGGGTTCTACAAAATAAAAATAAAAATTCAGAACTAATGGTCTCTATAGGAAAAAATATGATACCTAATAAATTTCTTATAGATGTCTTCTGGAAGCTAAACCCTTATAGCACAGCCAAGGCCTAACATTTTAAGTAATTGATAACCTGTCATATGCATGCACACTTCTAAATTTCTCTTTACAAACTCCAATTTCACAATCAATATTAATATGGAAATATTTCCTATACTTTTGTTTTACTAAAAAGACAGAGGTAAAAATTTTAAAATAGAATGCTTACTGAGTGTGAATTAATGTTGAAACTTTATGAATTGATTTTCCCATAACAAATACTCCTGCATCAAGTCGCTAAAGTGATTACTTCTAAGTGCCTTAAAAATTATTAAAAACTATTAAGCTATCACCAAATAAACAAATACCAAATGGGGCAAATCTCAAAATGAGAACACTTGAAGATAAGCACTGAAGACTTCACTTCCAAAAACTAAGGAATTTTGTATCATTAAGAGATTTGTATATTGTAGGTGGCTATTAGGAAAAAGCAGATACACTGCTCCACACAAAAATTAAAATAATATCACCAGCTACCTTTCTCACGTTGTTAAAATTCTAAAAGGTAATACACACAAATGCATCTTTCTCTCCTATCTTTCTAAAACTAAATTTAAAATTAGGGTGGTTATATCACACATATTTTATGTTGTTTATTCATTTAGTATTTTAGTATATTATAAGCAATGAAGTCTGCATTGATGACTGTACTATAATACTATACAAACATTTACCGTGGACAGCAGTAAAATCCCTTTTTCCTTATATTAAGAGTCATATAAAACTATAAATTATTCTCCTTTCAGATGAGTTTTAGTCTAGAATAAGCTTTATGAAAATGCAGTTTGTAAATTATCATATAACAATTAGTTGGGGGTCATGTTGTTCAGGAAAAAATACAACTTAGCAGATACATAACTGTAAAATAAAAATTGCGAATGGAATTTTTTTAAAACTTCAAAATATAGCTGTTTCAGTAATCACTAATCTTAAAAAATAATACAGCTAATTTCAATAGTCACTGTACTCTCTACAAATTAAAAATATTCCCTATGAAGGTTAATATTTGAAAAGACGTAAACTTATCAAATGATAAAAATACAACAGAAACCTAAAGTTTCCATGAAATCTAAAGACACTAAATATTTTATAGCCTCGTGCTCAGCACTATTTTCCAGACCAACACTAAGACTAAAACCCTACCAACAAATTATTTTTAAAATAATTCAATTATGTAAAACTCTTTTACAACTGAATTATGGTCTTCAATTTTCCTCTAAGAAATCAAAGATAAAAATACTCCAATTGCTACTTTCACAAAGAAAATTTAACTTTTCAACAGGCTAGCTACTGAAATAGATGCTACAAACCTGCCAGTGACAGTCTTCAATGGCCATTTTAATTTTTCCCCCCACAATAAACACAAAACACTAAAGTGAAACCAAGCAAACCAAAGTGCTTTGGTATATCAAAATTATTGGAAGTGTAAAAAAAGCAAGTCCTTCACAGACTTTTTCCTAAGTGATTTTTTTTTCTTATCAACATTTGGCTCAATAAAACCACAACTCTAGAAATTAAGTGTTATTAGTCATTTGATGAAATATTTGATACTGCTTTCTATGCATACCTTAACGAAAAATACAGTTTTAGAGAAAGTTTTAAGTCACACAAATTTCACATCCAGAAGTACACATACTCTGAAATAAAAGGAGAAATGGCCAACCAGCTCACTACTCACATATAAGAACCTGGTAGAATAATGTTAGTCTTATAACGCGGATAATTTTAAATCAAATGGGTAAAGTAAAAATAGCATACGTGTACTTTGATTACTAAAGCAATCTGTCTACCAAACGGCATTCTAGACATTTTTTTGAATTGGGGCTTTTTAAAAAAAGTTAAAACATTTAATTAATTTGTTCTTTTATATCTAGATGACTGTCAAGTCACACCAATAGTACACTACTTTTGAAATGTTACAAATCAGAAGAGTTTTTACCTAATTATCTTCTAGGCAAGCGGGTCAAGTTCAGCCTTAGCAAAGCTTTTCAATTAATGCAATCTCCCCAAAATTTCCAATTATTTTTTCAATATTATTTTTAACTTAGAAAGCTGTTACATTTTGTATGTTGTAAAGCTATTTCTTCAGTAACTTTTATCATCATTTCAAAACAGAAACTTGGGCAAAAGTAGCTGTGCACATATGTGTACCTACATAATCCAAAGGAATAAAACCTCTTCAGATATAAAGTTTTCTGAAAACAAACAAACAAAACCTTCCCCACAATTTTTAGGACATACACATGTTAGTGTCACTCTACTTTTAAGCAAAATGTTTACTGATATTTGCTAAGAAATAATTTCTACTGAGAATACTTTAACACTTCTGCAATTACATAATTTCAACTAAATATTGTCCATTGCTATAATTCACACCACCAAATTTTTGGCCTTAATAGAGGCCTTAATAAAGTGTTCCAGTCACCTCAGGTCAATAACTTAATTCTGTTTTTCATGCCTTATACATTGGCCTACCAGTAAGTAATTCAGTTCCAGTAATACTTCCCATTCTGTCAAAAGGAGGGCTCCCTATCCTTGATCAAAACCAGTTTATTGTATCTGAAACTACAACGATTAATGCCTTTCAATAACCACTACCTTTTGAAGTACAAAAGCCTACCTTTTAGACAACCAAAACTGTACACTGTAAAAATATCTGGGGTTTCTGTCTTATTCAACAAGCTGACTCAGTAAATTTAACACTATATGGAAAAAAGCTAACATGCCTAATAATCTGAAGTTGGAGTAATCCACTCTTGCCAGCATTTCTGGTTATTAGCTGGTCACTCATAGTTGACATTCTACACAACTTGAAGTAAATTTAAGGGAAACCCAAAAGTGTCAGAGGACCTGAAGTCTAAATCAGATGAGTAGCAATTCTGGCATCACAATACTTAAATTTCAAGTGAGAACTGAAGTTTAATCTCTGCAATCACTATTTGCTACACAGTCTCTTGAACCTACACAACATTATCACTGGGATCAAAAACCACTCAATCTCCATTCTATTATGTGTGACAAGAGCACTGAATACAAAATGCTACTTGAACTGCAAATTTCATGCCCTAGCCTACAGCACCCCATCAAGAGAGAAAAAGGCAATTTTAACAAAGATGTAAAAAGAGCGCCTTATGAGATATATTACGGCACTATTGATTTGAAACAAAACTTCTAAATGCACATCAAAGTTGTAATTAACTTAGTTTAAACATACAAACCCTGCTTGTCTTCCAATGAGCACCATATATGCTGAAAATGAGTCTGCTTCTAAAATTATGCAAATCAGCTCACCAGTCACATTTTAAGTCTATCAATGCAACCCAGAAAACTAAGTACAATCACTGCAAGATTCTGATGCAATATGCGTACGTGCAACACTAATTTTCATTTTAATCTGATCTATACCCTTGATCTAGGGCCTAAAGCCAAGATTCAATCAAGATATGCCCAACCTCAAAGCGTCTATTTTTCTGTTCATTTAGTAGACCGGATTACCGAGCTCACTAAACCAGGAACAGCGTACAGTATTCTGTATTAACGGACAATAGCCCTTAGGAAGAGACCCCATGCATAGGCTAAGAAACCAATCGGTGCCTTGACACTTGCAACCAGGCAAGAGTTCCCTCTAGCAGAACACACCCTCCGTTCAATGCATTCAAAAGAGGCACCAAATGTATATAACCTAGAAATTCGACCACGGTTGAATGTTATAGTCACCCAGACTATGGAAAATTTTCGCATCCGTCTACTCCCACGTTCTAAGAGAGAGTGACAGAAAGGCAAGAGGAGCAGCCGCAGAAATGGATACAGGTCAAGTCTAAGTCGAATCCATCCTCTTGATATCTCCTTTTGTTTCTGCTAACGATCTCTTTGATGATGGCTGTCATGTCTGGGAGCCTGTGGCTGAAGAAAAAGGAGGAGAGAGATGGCAGAAGCTGCTGGTGGCGGGGCTTCTTCTGCAGGATGGAAATGGCTTTGGACTTGGCGGTAGCTGATGCCCCTCGCTCTGCTGCCGCTTGGCTCTGGACCGCAGCCGGGTAATGGCTGCTGCGGCGGCTGCTAGATGGTTGCAGCGACTGGGCCTGCTTCTGCTCAGCAGCCAGAGGCCTGGCAGCGGCGGCAGCGGAATGGGGAGATGAATAATCCTCGGAACGGCTGCCTCCTCCTGCGGCCTCCGGAGCCCGGGCCAGAGGGGGTGCGGCGGCGGCGGAGGGGAGGTTTAAAACCGGCCCGGGTCCCTGGATGTGCCGCCGCCGCCGCCGCCGTGTTGGAGGCAGTAGAAGGGGAGAGACCAACTCTCCGGCTTTCCCAGCCCTGGAAATGGTGACAGGCGACTCCGACTCCCTCCCCGGAGCTGCAGTCGCCGCGGCCGCCGCCGCCGCCGCTTCTCCCCCCCGCTCCAGGAGCGGGAGGTGCCGCCGCCGCGCCTCAGCCGGCTCCCGCCCGAGCCCACGGCTTCCACCTTCCCTTACAGAAGCTGAGGAAGAAGCTGCTGTACGGTTAGAAAAGAAGACGAAGACAAGGCAAGGAACGCCGCCGCTGCCGCCGCCGCCGCCGGCCGGCCGGCTCCGCGAGGGCGCTGCGCCCGCGGCTGCTCACGGGCGCTGAGAGGGGCTCTGGGCCGCGGCCGCCGCCGTCTCTCATCTCCCTCGCCTGAGCCCGGCCTCGCCTCACAGCGGCTCAACTCTCAAACTTCCATCATGGCTGCAGCTTCCGAGAGGAGAACTGAGCGCAGCCGCGTCCCAACGTGTATCCTGCCGCAGTGCACAAAGAGTTCGCCACATCACCGTCCGCCGGCCTGCCCGCCCCCTCCGCCGACGCGCGGAGAGCCCAAGCGCCTCGGGAGTCTGAGGGGAGGCGGGCGCGACAGTGCCAGAGGAGGGAAGGACGGGGTAGGGCAGGGGTAGCAGGGAGGGGGCAGGAGCGGCAGCTCGGAGGAAGAGTTCCGAGCCCTCAGCCTGCAGGCGCCACTGAGCATGCCCAGTGTGACTGCCCTGGGCTCGCTCGGGCATGTTCCGAGGCGCCCGCCAGTAGCTGCACTTGCCTGGACGGCTTCTGCATCAACGCAGGACGGGGGGAACTAGCTAATCCTTGGTTTGTGCCCAGAAACCCAGCCAGAGGCAGGGTAGGCTGTTGCGGGGGGAGGGGTGGGCTGAAGGTGAAAGCTGAGGAGGTTGCGTTGAGTGGTGTCACTGACTCGAGTTTGAGGTTACCTGTGCACAGGTGCAAAGGAGCGGGTGACAGCGCTGGTCAGTGTACAGGGAAACGCAGGGACGGACCCTGCAGCGATGACACCCCTTCCCCTGCCTCCGCCCCCAGATTTCCCCGACACGGCCTGCAGCCTCACTCTCCTTTTACACACCGCTGCTGGATCACAGTCGTTCGCAGGGATTTGACTGCAGCAGCCTTTCCGAGCAAACCCACCTCCATTCCCCTCCTCCCCCGCCCCCGTGTTCTCAAGGTGTCAGTCTCAGCACAAAGAACAACCCCCTATTGTGTCTCCAGTGTGTATCACCTCATCCGGCTCTCTTTCACCGCCCCACCTCCCGCTTCCCCAGCAAGTCGGCTCGTTTGCCCTAAAAATGAGAGGTCCCGGCCGAGCAGGTTGAGCGTGAGTGTATCGACCCTGAATTTCTAGGTCCCAAAGGACAACTGACCAGGCGGACTGAAAGCGGATCCCCAGGTGGGCTGCACCATGCAGCATCCCCTGGAGGTCTGAACACTTCCCCCCCTCAGGGTTCCAGTTCGGTTCACCGCGTCCAACTCCAGCTCGGCCCTCCGAGCTACCTCGCCCCGCCCCGCCCCGCCCCTTTTGGGCCGCAGTGAAAATCCGGACGGGATCGCCCCAGGGCCAGGTTCCGTGCTCCCCAAGCCAGGTTGTGCACGCTGGAGGCCGGGGTTGCTAGCCCGAGTACGGGACGGTAGGAAGCTGCAGCCCCTGCGAGTGGGCGGGGCCGAGGAGACATAGGAGGGTTCAAAAGGAGGTGGAGGGATACACGGCCACAGTCGGAACTACTTTCAGGAGGTCACGTGTGTTCCTAGTTGGGGAACTTTCCAAATTCCCACTCCCCTATGATAGCTGCAGAGGCGAATGGTTCGCTTACTTCGTCCGGGGTGCTCCCGCCTTGTGCGGACAAGGGACCCCAGAGCCTCCGGGGTCGCGGCGGAAAAACGGATTTAGGCGAGTCACCTACCGGAGCACTGTCGGGGCTGACGCCTGGGAGCTGGTTACACAAGCACCCACATCCAAACACGTGCCCCCGCCTCCCGCACCAGTGGCTGCCGCCGCTGATTGTTGCAGACCACCGAGCGAGAGTTCCCAAGTTGGTCCCACTCTTCGCCTGTTACCCACAGAGCAAATTAAATGGCCGAGACCTGACACTCTTAGCTCAGGACGGCTAAAACTGCGCGTTCCCAACAGTGGGAGAAGGGGCTGGGCCCCGGGGGGTCTGGGGCTTCTCGTTTGCTAGTGCCCGATGCTCCTTAGGGCGAACCTTTTCCTTAGTGCCTTGCTCGCGGGGCAAAAGGGTATCTCCTGCAGCAGCCCGCTGCTTGGGTTCAACGATGTTGCAACAAACTTCCAGTCACTACCCTTGAGCTGATGACCTGGTGAGCGCGCCCCACCTACTGTAAACTCAGCCAAGTGACTTATCTGGTCGGAGAACCTAGTCAATGGCCGTCAGCCCAGAATAAACCTGTCAAGTCTGCTTACAGCGTCGATTACTTGACCTATCCCGGCGAGAGAGCTGGTTCAGAAATGCTGGGAACTGGAGCGCATTTACCCCGACATTGATCAGCTGCAAAGCGAGTTGTCCACCTTCTGCTTAGAGAAAATGGGCATCAATCTAGGAATTTCTTCCTTTTCTTTCCCCTGGGAAGTAGAACTCAAGGAGACAATTGGAGTCCAAAAGTATCTCTGAGTTGAGATCTAGGCTGAGGCAATGGTTCTTTCTTTTTTTCTTTTTTTTTTTTAGATCTGGTAGACTAGGGATCAATTTGCATGTGTATTGCAGTAATTGAGAATAGGTGCCTGGCAAGATCTAAAGACGGTTTTATTCAATTTATGAGACAGAAGATTGTACATGAGCACATCTTAGTTGCATGCAGTCCCTGAAGACTAGAAACCCCAAGAGACCTAGCTTAGAAACCACAGGCCATTACCTAACTCCAAAACTACTAATTAAACCAGGGATATTTACAGTGTTCTTAGAGATCTCTAGGTCTCCATAAAACTTGGCATTTATATACGACAAGAGTTAGCAACCCGCTAAACCTTCAATGTTGGTATTTATCGGAAGCTGATTTTGTGAATGGTTCTGGTCAGCTTGTGGGAGGCAAGGGCCACAGTGGAAAATTAAATGGAAAGCAATTTGGAAAGAGTGGGAGAAAGGCCTACTCCTACTTTGGTTTCCAAAGATGAAAATCCTGTCCACACAGGATTTGACATTTCTTTATTTTACAGATAACCAAGGACAAGGAGTCCCTGATTTCTAGGTGTTCCACTAGATTGCATGATAAGACCTGAGCTGTACTCAATTGAATATCAACTACTGTTTGGTGGGAAAATGCAAAGAGAAGATGAAGTTAAATGAAGGGAAGTAGATTGAGGAGGGATAAAATGTCCCATGTTTGTTTCTCAGGTGGCTGAGCTTGTCCAGAGTCCCTGTTATAAGAATGTCCTTCTTTGCCCCTCCCCTGGAGCCTACCCTAAGTGAGGATTACTCTTCCATCATCTGAGAAGTTCTGAAATCCACTTCCGGGGAAGAAAATGGGTTCACTTATGCCCTGTTGATGTCAGGCACGAGGAAGGATCCTTTTCAATTCCCCTGGCAGAGTTATTTTGGAGCAAAGAGGATGTGCATCACCAGCAATAAAGTGCTGGAATATGAGACTGGCCCACAAACACCTCCATCAGCTGAAGAAAGAAAATGGGAGATAGTTTTGCTATTTCTCTAAATATCATGTCCCTCTACTTTTCTCTAGTGATGAATGAACAGATCAGCAATGTTGGCAGATATTGGCCAGCCTGACAGTAATATCAGGTGATTATTAGGAGTTGCTGAATAAAAACCTCCTCCCTTTCCCAGGGTTAAGTAGGTTCCTGAAGAAAATACTAAAGTATCCTTTTTCATTTTTTGTTTTCTTCACTTTTTCCTTCTATCCAAGAAATCTCCTTACCCAGGTGGTAGAGCTTAAACCTCTAAGTAGCTGAGCCCATCTAATGTACAGAAAGTTTTTTGTTTTTTTATAATTTTTTCAAGTTCAAAGGCAAACATCTGCTTGGCTGTACATACAATACAATACACATTGGTTTCCAAGCACTTCAGTTCTTTACCTGTCTGGATTCAGAACGCCCATGGGGAGAAACAAAAGCTTGTAACAAAGGGAGAATTATATAAAGCTTCAGGGAGGCTAACTATCTAGAATAATTAGTGAACATGACAAACCAGCTTTAATTATCAGTTTCTAACAATTGAGTCCCAAACCTTATTGTTACTACACTCAAAGAATGTCCAAAGAAAATACCTTTCTTACTTTTTTTGATAAGTGAAATGACCAGCCACTAGATGTTGGTGATGTAAATAGTTGATGTGAGCTTTGTAGGTCCTGCTGCTGACATGTTTTTTGCTGAGCACTCTGCACACTACAGTGCCTTTCTCATCTCCCACACACTGACCTTTCAAGTAGAGATCTAAATCAATGGCTTTAATTTTTAAGCAACCTTCTCTATTTTTAATCTGTTTAAGCACTGTTTTCTTAATAATATAGAACAGAAAAATGTTAACAATTATAGGTTTGACTTTAAACCACCCCATTCTTCCAATTGTCCAAAGGCTTTCCCCTTATTTCATTTATCCTAATTACAAATATTGCTGTTCTTTGGAATAAAGATATTTTGTCCAAGACATTTCCCCAGAAGGCACTGCTACAGATCATACAAGTAACTGCACTCTAAAAGAAAAGTTTCCATTATTGTCTACAAGCTTTTCATGTCGTAAATCTCTCCTGGAGCTATTTTAGATGGTACTTATGTCTCCTTTCACATCTCAGTAGAGAGGTATGCTGTATGAACTTACAACTGTGAGAAATAAAGGTTGGGCAGGGTGCTTCTGGGAGAACCACAGAACAGACAGACCAGGCACTCACTGTGTCCAAGTGGCATTCTGAAATTGTGACTTGGCTAGAGAGTGGACTAGAGAGTGATAGAAAGGAAAAGACCTAACATGACAAGACTGCTTTGCCTGTTTCAATCCCCAACCTAACACTGACTATTGGATATTCTACTTTGGTCCCCTTAATACTAACTCTGACTCTAGCCCTACAGAAAACATATGTGCTTTATAGCTCTTCCAATAATAGAAAAATATCCTTATTTTGATATACCAGCAGGTATTGGGGCACTGACCAGGCACTTTACAGAGTAACCCGCATTTGTCTGTGTATAGGAAGGACATCGAAAAGGAGTTAAGGCAGACCATTGCCTCACTCCTAAACATTTTTCCCTTCAGAACATACCCTGGCTTCTGAGACATCACTTTTTCAAACAATAAAGAGTAACTTTTTGAAAAAGAAAATGCAATGGACAAACTCTGTTTAAAGTATCTTCTTTTTGTCTGTCTTCTTAATGGTATCGGGTCTTATCTCTATTCATTTATTTAATGATTCATTTAACAAATATTTGGGTGTCTATTATGTGCCAGTACTATGTTAAGCTCTGTGAACAGAACAATGACGGTGGCATACTGGGTCCAGCTTTTATGAAATTTAGTCTCCTTGAAAACTTGGCGGCTTTGTCTGACACTTGCAACCTCTTCACAGCCCATGGACTAGAGTTAAAGACCAGAAAATACCTTGAACTTTGATAGCTGTTTCAATTATCTATTGCTGCATGACAAACCACCATAAACTTCGTGGCTTAAAAGAACCATCATTTATTTTCTCCCATTTCTTCAATTTGGGAAGGGCACAGTTGGATAGTTCTTCTGCTGCCCCATGATGTCAGCTGGGGTCAGGCATGTGATTGTATTCAACTGTGAGTGTGGCCGGGGCTGGAATGTCTGAGTGGCTTCACCCACACGTCTGTCACCTCGGCTCAGGGAAATGAAATGGCTGAAGGCTCCCTCTCTTCATGTGATTGCTCATCATTCAGGGGTCCAGCCCAACCTTTTTTACACAGTGACTGGATCCCAAAAGGGAGAAGGCGGAAACTACAAGGTCTCTTAAAGCCAGGGTTTGAAACTCCCAGAATATCACTTTCATTGTATTCTCTTGGCCAAAGAAAGTCATATAAGGCCAGCCCAGATCCAAGGGGAGAGGAAAGAGACTCTGCTTCTTAATGGGAGGAGTGGCTGCGACAGGAGGAATTATTAGCAGTCATACTTGGAAAAACTCTATCAAATCCACTCTCTGGCCACAAAAATTCACACATACACACCCACACACACTCACTTCCTCCCCTCAAATTATCCTTCTGTATATCCTTGGCTCTTAAGTATTGGATCTAGTAACATGCACGAGGCCCAGGTGTAGATGAGGCATTTCAGATGCTTCTCCTCTTTATCTGGAAACCTGTGAACTAAAAAGACAAGTTACATATATAACATACAAAATACTGAAACAGGGACAGTAACACTGCAATAGACACTCCTGTTCAAAGGCAGGGGTGGGCATGGGGGTGGGGAGAATGGCAGGCACACTGTCGTCGCCAGTCCATAGCATTCTGAAAGCCAGCCAAGCACTGTCATCCTGACTCAAAGGATCTGCTTCTCCATTAGGGCCTGGTTGTCCTCCCTAGGAGTAGTTCCCTAATCCAGTGTTCTTGGCTCTCGCTCAAGGGGTCTAGTCTAGGCTATTATCACCTGAGTCCGTCTTCCTTTTCTGTAAGAAACTGCTTGGGGCCGGCCGAGTGGCGCAATGGTTAAGAGCTGGCTTGGGATGCCAGAGGGCCCCGGTTCGGATCCCACATATGAGGGCCAGTGACACTGCCCTCTACAGCTAAGATGCTGAA
>NW_017731511.1:2620919-2626593 GCF_001890085.2 Hipposideros armiger | reverse complement strand
CATAACAGTAGCAAAATTACAGTTATAGAGTAGCAACGAAAATAATTTTATGGTTGGGGGTCACCACAACATGAGGAACTGTATTAAAGGGTTGCAGTATTAGGAAGGTTGAGACCCACTGTTCTAGCAGGTCTTTCTCTTCAGCAAGGTAGCCAGGCTTCTTTACATAGTGATTACCTTCCAAGACAGCAAAAACTAAAGTTGCCGTGTCTAAACCCAGAACTGTAATAATGTCATTCCTGCCTCATTCTACTGACCAAAGCAAGTAACAGAGCCTGTCAAGATTCAACCGAGGGGAAACAGACTCTACCTCGTGGTAGTAAGCAGGTAGAGAGACACAGGAATTATTGGTAGTCATCTACCACAATGACCCAAGCCCTGTCCCCTACAAATGACACCTTAGAGCAGACAATTTTCCATGTTCAATTCTGCCTAGACTCTTTATCACTTAAGAATCATCACTATCAGTTTTCGATTTGATTAACAACTGAATGTTTTCTGTTTATTATCTACTGTATTCCTTAATCCTGTAATTTCTTCATTTTCTTACTCATGTATTTTACATGTATAATTCTACTCTAAGATCAATATGTCACCAAAAGGGGCCACTAAAATAGTGAAATAAAGCAAAAGTGATAATACCTATATATGTATATGTGTTTGCATAAATACATGGAAAATATTTGGAAGAATGAACAAGAGTAAAGATAATGCTGCTTATCTCTGAGGACAGGATGCGGAGGGGGGATGCAGAGGGACAGGAGTTTCTTTTAATTCATTGCTTTCTGTATGGTTTGAAGATTCTTTACAATGATCAGTTATTATTTTCTGAAGGTAAAAAAGTGATTTCATCCAACAGAATTAAGACTAAAACGACTATTATCAAAAGAATATCAAATAAACCAGGGTGAGAGCTCAACTCTAATATTTTTAAACAAATAAGCACACTAAGATATTTCCAGCATTTAAGGCTAAATAAAAGTCTGTTTGGTGACTGCTGCACCACAGAAACAGAGAATACCTGCCCTAAATGCTGTCTAGTAGAGGTGCTGTGCAGTAGACAGGTTGTGTCTTACCCTGAGTACTCTTTTTCCCTAAATCAACTCTCTCCACTAGATCTACTCTTCACTCTATGTACTACAAGTATTTAATGACTTTTGCTCCTTAAAGAAAATTTCCTCCAGAAATAATCATATAGTACCACAGTACCACCACCATTCAAGGGAGTGGAGGACTACTTTATGATACAAGAAAACTCAAAGATCCTTTAGTTCACTAATCCCATTTTACAAATGAAGAAACTGAAGCCCAAAAGATTTACATATGCAAATTACATAGCTACTCAGTGAGGGATCCTAGATTGGAGCCTGGGAAATTTCCTGATATCCCTTCAGTGAATAAAGATAGGAAGAAAACTTGATTTTATAGAAATCTAAAACTGTTAGAGAAAAATTTGACTAGAGATGGCTTTTAATGGTATTTTCAAGCCTTGGGCACCGGTGAACGAAGGGAACAAGAAGACTGCCTACGTATAGACAATAAATAGGGATTGGAATAGGGAGAGATGGGAACAAGTAAACAATACAATTACTGGTGCTCATTCTCTGCCCTTAACTGTCGTGAAATTGGACCATGAGAATTAGGGCCTTGAAGATCAAAAATGAAAACATCAATTGCTGCACATTGCAAATTTGCTTCTCCTCCTCATTTCCCAAGATCCTTTGGATATTATCTTCCAAACAAGGATGTAAAGGAGGCAGCTATTACAAGTGCACTGAAAAAAAGAAGCGACCATACTCTCTTGAAAAGAAGGAAACGCCAAAAGGAAGGAAATGCCAAAAGCCACTGAAAATAGAAGGGAACACTGCCACCTACTGAAGAGCTGGAGTCAATAAAAATGGTGCCATGCATAGACATAGCATCTTCGGCAGGGCTCAAAATCAGTTAATCTAACAATTCAACATGAAAAAAACAAACAATCCAACTAAAAAATGGGCAGAAGACCTGAGTAGACATCTCTCCAAAGAGGATATATAGATGGTCAATACACATATGAAAAGATACTCAACATCAATAATCATCAGAGAAATGCATATTAAAACTAAAATGAGGTGTCACCTGTCAGAATGACTATCATCAATAAATCAATAAACAACATTTGATGGGATTGCAAATAGATGCAGCCACTATGGAAAACAGCATAGGGGTTCCTCCAAAAAAATAAAAATAGAACTACCTTATGACCCAGCAATTCCACTTCTGGGTATTTATACAAAGAAATCCAAAACACTAATTCGAAAAGATATATGCACCCCCTATGTTCACTGCAGCACTATTTACAATAGCCAAGATATAGAAGCAACCCAAGTGCTCATCAATAGACAATTGGATAAAGAAGATGTGGTACATACTCAGGTAGACAATGGAATATTACTCGGCCATAAAAAAATTGAAATCTTACCATTTACAACAACATGGGTGGACCTAGAGGGTATTATGCTCAGTGAAATAAATCAGACAGAGAAAAACAAATACCATATGAACTCACTTATATGTGGAATCTAAAGACCAAAATAACAAAAAACAAACAAACAAAAAACCCTAGAAACAGGTTCATAGATACAGAGAACAAACTGATAGTTACCAGATGGGAGGGGGGTTGGGGAGCTGGGTAAAAAAGGTGAAGGGATTAAGAAGTACAAATTAGTAGTTAAAAAAATAGTCACAAGGATGTAAAGTGCAGCATAGGAAATATAGTCAATAATATTATAATTACTATGTATAGTGCCAGCTAGATAGATACCAGACAAATTGGGGGATCACTTCATAAATCATATAAACATCTAACCATTATGCTATAAACCTGAAACTAATATAAAATAATACTGAATGTCAACTGTAATTGGAAAAAAAAATCAGTTAATCTATTCACAGTCTGAGTAGGTCAGTGCAGAGAGAAAGCTTAATTCTGGAATCCACCAGGCCAATCTGTGCTGGAGAATGGTTAGTTTCTGGTATGAGGGATGCAGGGGCCTGCATTCCTGCTTCTCTTTCTTCCACGAATAGTTATGACTGTTAGTTCTGAATTTTTTCCCAAAACCTAAATCTGAAAATAATAAAATGTATTTGGTAAAGACTAGATGAAAGTGATGTGAAGAGAAAAAACAATACAAAGAAGTGTATTTAATACATACATGTGGTGAAAAATTCGCAGTGGTTCACTACTATCCTTCCCCAGATAAGTGTTTTCTTTTTCCTTTTACTCTTTCCATTTGTTCCTCTTCTATTCATATACAAATATACATACGCACAAAGGACAATTGCAAGAGAGGGCTGGCAGGAAGCTGCTGATTCTTTGTATAAAACTTCAGTCTCTCCCCTCTGCTATGATCTGAATGTTTCTGTCCCACCCCCCATAGCCCCAATTCTTATGTAGAGACTTAACTCCCAAGGTGATGGTATTAGGAAATGGGGCCTTTGGGAGGTGATTAAGTCATCAGAGCAGAGCCCTCATGAATGAGATTAGCACCCCTATAAAAAGAGGCTAATGGAGCTCCCTTCCCCTCCCCCCATGCTAAATGAGGTTACCTCTAGAAGGAGGCTGTTTACGAATCGGGAAGCAGGCCCTCAGTAGAGGCAGAAACTGATGTCCTGCTTTCATCCTCCAAAGCTGTAAGAAATAAGTTCCTGCTGTTTATATGCCACCCAGTCTGTAGTACATTGTGATACCCTGAATAAGATAAGAAATTCTCTTCCATCCATCCTTCTGCTCTCCTTTCTCCTGTCCTCTTTATTGCCAGTCTCTTTGGTCTTATCTCCATTTTCCTCCTCCTCACCTCTATGTGTCACGTCCAGCGTGGCAAGGGCATACAGGTTTCTCTTAAGGGGCGACGTAGATTGAATAAGAGCAAGAGACAAAAGTAAGATTAAGAGCGAGACCNGTGAGCGGCCAGCAGCCACAGTGAGCGGCCATCCAGAAGCCGGCGACTGATCTGCCTCACCCGGGAAGAGCGCAATGATGGTGCCAACTTGGGCTAGTGAAGCAACGTCCTCCACAACTAGACTGAAGAACAAAAGGACAGCAACTTGTCTGTTCTCTTTCCCCCAATTCCCCAGCGCTGTTCCCATCCTCCCAATTCCCCAATAAAAAAATCTTTAAAAAAATAAAAAAAAAAGAAACTGCTTGGCCTTATAGGTGAATAGCTCCCTCAGATCTCTTCTTGCCCATAGAACTCTGGGGACCCAGAGGCTTTAATTTTTTTTTTTTTTAACTATCTCCTTCTTCTTCAGTCTAAGCTGGTGGCAGTTTTATCAATACAATTCTCTTTAAAATTTTGTGGGTTTTCTATGACGCTTATTAGAGTTCACTCCTTGCCCACAAAGGAACATCTTTAATTCTTTCAAAAACAAACCTCTACTTTCGGCCTTGTTAAGGTAGCTGCTGTTGGACTGCCCTTAAGATTCCTAGAAGCCCTTTTTTGTAGCTAAGAGGGTCTCTAAGACAATATCTTAAATTTTTTAGAGGTCTTAACACAGAATCTTGATGAGATCTTTCCCTTCAGGCCACATTTTACAAGCAAGCCCCTGAGACCACTTCTTACTTTGAAGTTCTTGCTAGCTAAAAAGATTCTCCTAGGCCCTATGTATTTCCTCTATATTCTGCTGGAAAAATGAATAGTTCCTTTTTTAAGACATCTCTCTTGTGACACCATCTTAGATCACTAAAGGAAGCCAAGTAAAACTTGGATAATTCATTTTGAATTAGGTACATTTTCTGTCTTCTGTGTTTTACTGCACACAAGTGTTGCCGACCATTTTGCCACTACATAACATCAACAATTCTCTAGCTTCCAAAAGCAATTTCCTCACTATTCTTATAGCCTCCATTCAGAGTCTCCTCCCCAGACTAAGGAGACATATCAACTAAATGCACATGATGTGAGATCTCATATTGGAGCCTGGAACAAAAAAAAAAGAACACTGGAAAAACTGGTTAATTTCATATAAGGTCTGTACTTTATGTTAATTTCCTGATTTTCATAATTATTCTATGGCTATATAATTTATTAAGATTAGGTCAGCTGGATGAAGACTATCCATAACTCTGTACCATTTTTGCAACTTTTCTGTAAGTCTGAAATTGTTTCAAAATAAAATTTTTAAAAGCTAAATTAATTTTTTAGAAAAAAAGTTAGATTTCCCTCATCACCTTTTCAATCTCTGTCCAATGCACAGTCCCAAAGCCAGCGCTACATAATGTAGATTTTTGTTATGCCAGCAGCCAACTTTCGACATCAATTTCTGTTATCTACTGTGCATAACACATTACCCCAAAATGTGGCAGTTTAAAACAACAACGACCATTTTCTTGCTTGCCATTCTGTAATAGACAGGATATGTTTGTTGCAGTGGCTTGGCTGGAGGATCCAAGATGGCTTCAATCCCATGTCTAGGGCCTCAGCTAGACTGGCTGGATAGCAAGGGGCTGGCTAGACTTATCTCCCTCCTAGTCTCTTACCCTTCAGAGCACATTGCCTCTAGCACAGCGGTTCTCAACCTGTGGGGCGCGACCCCTTTGCGGGTCGAACGACGCTTTCACAGGGGTCGCCTAAGACCATCGGAAAACACATATTTTCGATGGTCTTAGGAACTGAGACACCGCTCCTCTATCCGT
>NW_017731511.1:2610703-2616742 GCF_001890085.2 Hipposideros armiger | reverse complement strand
CTTATTAATACAAAAGAAACTGATATGGCTAGGAGACTAGGTGGGAAGATGACAGTTTCAAGACTGCCAAGTTACACAGCTCCAAAGGCCATAATTTACACTGTATGTGATTGCGGTTATTTCATGCTTTTTGAGTTTTCAACCACATGAATGTAATATGTTTAATTTATATTAATTTTTTTAAAAAGAATGAAATCTTACCATTTGTAACAACATGGATGGACATAGAGAATAGTATGCTAAGTGAAATAAGTCAGACTGAGAAAGATGGGGGCCGGCCAAGTGGCTCAGTTGGTTAAGAACTCGCTCAAGAGTTTGAGCTCTGAGCAACAGCGGTTCGATGCCTGGGCCCGAGCTGAGCTGTGGCTGTGCTGCCAACAGGTGGCAGGATGGCTCAGCTAAAAAACAAAAACAAACAGATTGAGAAAGACAAAATCACAAATACCATATGATCTCGCTTATATGTGGAATCTAAAGAAAAGAATAAACAAGCAAACAAAACAGAAATAGACACAGATATAGAGAAAAAACTGATGGCTGCTAGATAGGAGGGGGTTGGGGGCTGGGGGAGAAGGTGAAGGGATTCAAAAGTACAAATTGGTAGTCATAATGGTCATGGGGATGTGAAATACAGTATGGGAAATACAATCAATAATGTTGTATAGATTATGTAGGGTACCAGATAAGTACTGGATTTATCAGATCGCTTCATAGATTGTGTAGATGCCTGACAAATGCACTGTACACCTGAAGCTGATGTAGAATAATATTGAAGAATGTCAACTATTTATATATTCCCCCCCCCCAGGATGTAAAGTACAGCATAGGGAATATAGTCAACGGCATATACATAAAAGCTATATATGATGTCAGAAGGGAAGTCAGTAGACTGGGAGGGGGGTTATCACTTTGGGGGGAGATAAATGTCTAGTCATGCTGTTTTATACACCTGAAACTAATAATTAATAATAATAATAATAATAATAATAATAATAATAATAATAAAATAAAACCTAACCTTAGTGGCCCAATGGCGGGTCACACTTTAATTCCATGGTTCCACTTAAAGATAAAGTAAAGCAGTTCTAGACCCTGCCCAGTTATGTTTTTTGTTAACAATGTCTTAGGATTAATAAAATAAGTTCAAAAGATATTCTCATTATGGTTTAGGTTTTTCTATGTTGTAGGAACAACAGAAAAAAATACCATAGGAAAACCTAACATTGTCAGACCTAGCTTAAAAGAGAAATTTTATCTTTTCTAAATACAATAGATGAAGAGCTCTCTTTTGTGAGTTTTTGCTACTTAATTCTACTTAAATGCATTGCATTTCTTTTTTTTTTTTTTTAAAGATTTTTTTTGGGAATTGGGGGAGGAGAACAGTGCTGGGGAATCAGGGAAGGGGAACAGACAAGTTGCTGTCCTTTTGTTCTTCAGTCTAGTTGTGGAGGACGTTGCTTCACTGGCCCATGTTGGTATTATTATTGCGCTCTTCCTGGCTGAGGCAGATTGGTCGCTGGTCACTGGACGGCCGCTCACGGTGCCTCTTGGCAGCTCACTGGTCGCCGGCCGCTCACGCTGGCTGCCAGCCACACACGGTAGCTTATGGCAGTCCACTGCAGCTTCACTGCAGCTTACGCCATCGCGGGCAACTCATGGCAGCCCACCTCCAAGTTGAGCTGTTGTTCACCATCTTAGCTGTAGAGGGCAGTGTCACTGGCCCTCATGTGGGATCCAAACCGCGGCCCTGCTGCTCAGAGCTGGTGTCCCAAGCCAGCTCTTAACCAATGCGCCACTCGGCAGGCCCTAAATACATTACATTTCTGATGCGATGTACATGTTTTGCATTTCAGGAAACCCTAGAGGAAAAGGAGGTCTGTTAGCAAAGGTCATGGTACTTAAAAATTAATTTGGGATGATGTCAAATCATTAACATAAATTTCCTGAAGTTGGGGAACTGGGATAAAGCTAGTGGATAGAAACAGTCTATTTTTTAAGGGGGGTGTGGGGTGGCAGTGGGGAATTTAGAATTTACCTAGCTCTGAGCTATAGTCTTATCAAAAATTTCTTTCCTGGACATCACACCTCTGCTTGGCTGTCGCAGAGTGCAGTCCCCAGCCATTGGCTGCTATAGCTCATGGAACCACCCCTTTCCTATATCACCTGTTGAAGCAGGTAGGAGGGAAGTCTTAATTAAGATGTGTTGTGCCGTATTATTAATGTGTTCTTATGGACTTGCTAAGGAATATTATATTTTATTATTGTCTTTATAATGCTTTTTAAAATAACTTCTAACTGTAAAATAGGATCACCTGTGTTTCAACTCCTATTTATTTCACAATGTTGAGGGATTTGTCCTCTTAACCAGTTAACTTTTCCTTATGATTTGAATTTGGCACTTTAAATCTTCTCAGTCTTTAAAGTACAATTCTCCTGCCTGAGAATGGCTATTATTCTATTTCTGAAATGTACTGTCCTTTTCAACTACACCCAGAAATTTGCAAACCAGAAATTTTTTGTCCCTTAGTAGCTTACTTACCTTGGGGGCTTACCTTACTTGGCTTGGGTTTGCTTATCAGAAGCTAGGGTGAGCAATGCTGATTTCTAGTTCTCACAAACTGCATATAATATTTCTAATAATCTATTCCATGAGACGTCTGTTTATTTTGCAATTAACAGAGAGTAAAGGAGGCCTTAAAGGTATTTTTACTTCAGGGCACAGGATATATACCAAGTACAGTGCTGTCTTTGTACCATCTTGGTTGAAATAGACTAAGGATGCCCTTTAAAGAAAGTCATGAATAAAAATACTTTTCAGAGGTTGTCATAAAGCAAATTATAGGAAAAAAAATTAAGTGTCTCATAGAACTCTGATGGGTTACTAATCCTTGGTCACTAGTTATTTAAATAAAGTGACCACAGGATTTTCCCAAAGTTAGGAAACTCCCATAACTCGCATCGATGGACATTCAGAGGGACTTTTCCTGAGTCCTTGAGAAGTAGGCGTAGGAATGTCTTCACTGATTGGGTTCAGTGAAACAGTCACATAGCTTAGGAGGCTCAACACTAGCATTTCTACTTGAGTATAAACCTCAGAGTAGTGGTATTGAAACTAGAGAACTGAGTTAATTCAGACCTTTAACCTCTCTCTATATTCCCTCCTATACCTGATTTCCCTGAGAACCAGCGTAGTTGAGTGGCTCTCATGGTTCCTAGTCCCTACCGCCCCTTTTACAATATCCCTTTCTCCCTGGCTACACCTGGAGAAAGATGTACCTCTCTCCATCTGAATGCTAAACCAATGTAACTGCCCCAAAGCATAAAAACCTGCAAGGGGCTAAAAAGACAATCTGAAATGATAATATTGGTGCTGTGAAGCTGAATGATCCTATTGACTAACAATACTTTTGAACGTTATATTGTTTAATATTACTTGTTTTCTAGTAAATTGAAGGAAGACCTATTCAATGGTCCCTGATAAATCATTAAATATAAGATTACTAAGTGATGTATAGCATATAATTTGGAAAGCTTTCAAATACATGAGTGACATCACAAACAATTTTTTCCAATTGTCATTTACTTACTTATGTGAATAATATTCCTCAGTGTTTACAATATAAAAGCAAAAACTTTGGATAAACTGAAGCTGAACATGTCTCCTAGAAATATGTAAAATTAATTTATGATATAAAAATCAATTATTTATTTATTTTTTTAAGTTTTTTTTTTTTATTGGAGAATTGGGGGGATGGGAACAGTGCTGGGGAATTGGGGGAAGGGGAACAGACAAGTTGCTGTCCTTTTGTTCTTCAGTCTAGTTGTGGAGGATGTTGCTTCACTGGCCCAAGTTGGCACCATCATTGCGCTCTTCCCGGGCGAGGCAGATCAGTCGCCGGCTTCTGGACGGCCGCTCACGGTGGCTGCTGGCCGGTCACACTGGCTGCTGGCTACATACATTAGCCCATGGCAACCCACTGCCACAGGGCTGCAGCCCACGCCGTTGCCAGCGACTCACAGCAGCCCAGCTCCAGGTTGAGCTGTTGTTCAGCATCTTAGCTATGGAGGGCAGTGTCACTGGCCCTCATATGTGGGATCCGAACCGGGGCCCTCTGGCATCCCAAACCAGTTCTTAACCATCGCGCCACTCAGCCGGCCCAAAAACCAATTTTTTAAAAGGACCATTGATTTCTTTTTTATGTTAAATACTTATCAATATTTAAAAGTATTTAAATGATCAATTATGAACTAAAAATATTTAATAACTCAATTCAGAAAAATTTTTAACACTTAGGAGTCTTATGGTCAAAGGAATTTTACATAATTTAATTTAAATTTCTATATAAAATTTATTGCAGAGAAATATGATAGAGTGACCAATAGATGATATTCACACATAATGTATAATACATTTAGATAAAAATTTGTGGCAGAGAAAAAAAAAATTCAAGTAAAAAAAAAAGTGATGTAAAATTTCCCCAGTGTACAAAAGAAGAGCTGTTTGTGTTGTTGATATTTTGATAGGTAATGGTGAGTATCAAATCACTATAGTATTTATATTCAATTGGATGCATTTAAGAATTTTATTTTTAAATGTTAATGTTTACATTACAAGGAAATTACTTCCTTGACAACTATTTAAATTTATGAGGAAAAAGTTTAATTCTAATTCTAAAATGTATAAGGAGGAAAAGTTTTTCCAAATTGTTTGTGGGGTAGGCTAACAAAAACGTTTTAAGACCCCTACTCCAGTGGAACTTTCATACATGTGCATAAGAAAACACATAGGAATGTTCATGTTAACATTACTTGAAATAGCGAAAAGTTAGAAAGAACCTAAATGTCCATCAATATGGATAAAAAAATATGATGTTTTTATATTTTTATATGATGAAACACTATACACTGGTGAAAAAGAATAAATTAGATCAATTTATCAATATGGAAATATCTTAAGATTTATCAGACCTTAGTTAAATCCAATCCTCAGAATTACAGTGGGTTCATTCTCTCACATCCTATCCTCTCACAACAAAGAAACCAGTTCAGGGACCAGCCGAATGGCATGTTGGTTAAGAGTTGGCTTGGGAGCGCGAGCTAGTGAGCAGCAGGGCTGCCGGTTCAGTTCCCCCATGGGCCAGTGACACTGCACCCTCTACAGCTAAGATGGTGAACAACAGCTCAACCTGGAGCTGGGCTGCCGTGAGTCGCTGGTGACGGCATAGGCTGCTGTGAGCCGCTGTGAGCTACCGTGAGTGGCGTGAGCGGCCATCCAATGGCCGGTGAGTGACTGCTCACCCAGGAAGAGCACAATGATAATACCAACATGGGCCAGTGAAGCGACATCCTCCACAACTAAAGAACAAAAGGACAGCAACTTGTCAGTTCCCCTTCCCCAATTCCCCAAGGCTGTTCGCCTCTGGCAATTCCCAATTAAAAAAAAAGAAGGAAAGAAAGAAACCAGTTCAGGAAGCAGAAGTCCATAGGCTGTGTGACATCACTCAAAACTTGGCCCTGAAGCAGAGAACTTTGAATGGGTGCGTAACATGATCATATCACAGTTATGATCATAAACATTCCCGGGTTGTCTGAGGCATTTTAATGACTACCCCTGCTGGGAGTGGAGGGAAGATTAAAAGGGCAGTCAGGAGCTCATTTCTATTAGAAAGCAAGATCCATAACGCCCAGTAATTACAATTAAGTTTGTTGCCCATAGTATGAATTGCATTCTTCTCTTTCTGTTTAGAGAAATCTACTTAAATATTTGAAAATTTTGAGAATTAAATCCCTTTTCTCACAGAACCCAATATAAAACTAGTGATAACATAAAATGAGGTAATAAGAGCAATAATAACTACAGACATTTATTAGCACTAACATTTGTTGACAACATTTAGAAATGTACAGGATCACTAAAGGGCATACGTAAGGTCTTATAAAGACCCCTGGGGGCCGGCCGAGTGGCGCGATGGTTAAGAACTCGCTTGGGATGCCAGAGGGCCTCGGTTCGGATCCCACATATGAGGGCCAGTGACACTG
>NW_017731511.1:2602300-2610223 GCF_001890085.2 Hipposideros armiger | reverse complement strand
TGGCCCGAGCTGAGCAGCCACTGAGCTGCCAACAGGTGGCAGGATGGCTCAGCTAAAAAAAAAAAAAAGACCCCTGGCATACTTATATTTTCTCTCCTAGGGCTCTGCAAATGTTTCTATAAGGACAGTCTGGATGAGTTCTGTGACCCAAATATTACTGATTACATACTACCACTAAATGTTCAACAGGCATGATATACAGAAATACATCTTACATATTTCTTACAATTTGACCCTATACTGCTTCTCTAACACAAGAACTGAAATCATCCTCTCCTGTAACAGCTGAGGCTTTACTATCATCTCTGCAGTTTTCCATTCTCAGGAATTTTCTCCCCAAGGTTCCCAGTATTCTGCAAGTACTCTCCAGCAGACCCATTCCATCAGTTCAACAGACATGCCCATACAGCTCCAAACCTCCACAGTGAGGTAGCTTTCATACAAATACCTCTACCAAAGAGAGAAAGTGTTATCTGATGGATGGTATTCATTGACTCTCATAATGTGTATGTGAAAGGAGCATGCAGGGGGATGTAGCCCTGGACATAAAATTAAACTAGGTTGCCATCTATCGATAAATATTTCAAACTTTTTGCTGCATTTAATACTTTCTTGTTATTCCACTCTTCTCTTTAGAACACAGACAAAAGCATTTCTTGAGTCAGACACTCTTGGTGTTATTTTACAAGAGACACTTAACCTGAGTCACTTTTTTGCTTCCCTATACAATACTCCCCCACTGCCTTACCCTGAAAGGAAAGGTATTTAATTATGTATATTCAGATCATAAATTCCTTGAGAGGCTATTTAGCATGGAGGCTAAAAGCACCATTTCTGGATCCAGATTATCTGCTTTCAATTTTTGCTCTGTCACTTATCAGTTTTAAGATCTTCGGCAAATTATTTAATCTTGCTGTCTCCCAGTGTCCTCATCTGTAAAATGGAGACAATAATAGTACCTACCTCATAGAGTTGTTAAGGGGATTAAGTGAGGATTATATCACTTGGATCTTACTCAATTGTACTTTCCTTGTTGCCATCTCTGACACCCTCCATATTGTTTGACATATGGTAAGCTTTCAGCAAATGCTGAATGAATGATCAAGTGCAAGATCAGAAATGATAGGAAAATAAGGATTCTCCCAGTCCATCAAGATGTCCCCAATAAACAGTACTTTTTGAATAACTGTATCTCTTTTATTGATATAATCTTATGTCATACTGGTGTTTCAGTTAAGACTTTAAATAAACTGCATTAGCCTCTGAGTCCCTCTATAGTCATGGCTTGGTGAAGAAATGGTCCAATCAAACTGACCTGCTACATGCTTCTCTTAAGTCATATGTCCTACTGTATGACATGGGCAAGAATGCACACAACCTTTCTTTCCAACTATTCAAAGTTCTCTGTGGGGGCCAGGTTCAGGAGATGTCACCTCCCCCATGGACTAGATAGCTTCCTGGATAACATCTCTCACAAACTAGAAGGATGCTAGTCTCAGCTGAATTATGCAAAGAGCAAACCAGTGGGAGCGTCCCATGAGCCAGCCTCATTCACAGTTGTCAGAAGGTACAGTAACACTTAGAATCAAAACTTCATCTAGACACTCTAGTTTAAGCCCTGACAACTCCTCTAACTACATCTCAGCTTTCGCTTTAGTGAAGCTACTCCCACTTCCCACTGTTTCTTAGAGGGTACAAAAAAATTCTTGTGTAAACCTTTGTACTTCTTAAAATGCCTAGTTGTTTTTTTACATATCAGATGGACACTTAATTATTTATAAACTCAATAATTAAAAGATTACACGCTTTTTCAAATACATATGTAAACACACAAGTATAACTTATCATTTGGATATAATATAATCCTTAGATAATAATATCAGCCATATAGTACATTACGTTAACATGTCACATTATATAATCCTTTTCTTTCTATTCTTTGGTATTGGATATTCTCAAGAAAGACCTTAATCACTATTTCCGTCTTTTGTTTCCCAAAGGGAACATCAACAACAGAAATGTCAGACTTAGTTAATACTGTGTCCTGAATGGGTAAAAAAAAGGTCTATGAAGCCTTTTTAGCTATAAATACAGTATTTGTACAGTTGCAGCATAAATAACCCAAATCCCCCAGACTCTTAATTTTATTTGAGGATAACTTTTCTTTTTCAAACAGGTTTTTATGAAATTATGATTTTCTAATATTTCTCTTTTAATTTTCCCTAAGATGAAGTAGCCAAATCACAACTGAAACAAATTATCCTTATTAACTCTGGAACAATGTGATGCTTTAATAAAACTTTAGTATGGGAGAAGAAATTACTTATTCTTGAATAATAACCTTTTTATTCTCAAGTGAGCCAAGTAGAGTTAAATCATGTCTTCTGGCCAACAGTGTCAGAGCTAAAGCACAGCTCTGAGAAGGACAATATAAAGAGGTGGGATAGTAAAGCGAATGGAGCAAAACATACAAGGAAAAGATGAGAGATAGAGGTGGATAAAAGGAAGGCACCCCCCTCAAGGATCAGCAGCTTCTTTAAATCCTGGTCTACTGATTAAACCAAGTTCATGGATGCAAAAAGTTATGAAGAAGGTAAAAAAAAAAAAAGGAATGGATGAGATAGAAAAGATTAGTGAGGGGGAAAAAAGAAAAATCCATCTGATGGAGAGCAAGACAGCATAACTTGAAATTGCCTTAGGTACTAAAGCTCACTGATCTATTCTAGAATCTTCGGCCCACTTGAGACAATAGCCTAGTTCTAGCCTAGTTCCACTCCAATTATGAGGACTTGTCCTTCATTTTTGATGGTCAAGAATTACAAGCGTTTTGTTTATTTTCATATATGAATTTATTTAAAACTATTATCTGCAAAAAATAAGCAAAATCCTTTATTTTCCTTCTACTTAATTATATTTATTCAGCATTACTCTCATTTCTTATATTTATCATGTTGTAAGTGAAAAAAATAGACTGTGGGGTTCTTACTATATGCTCTTTGAAATAAGCTTCTCAAAGACAAAAAATGAAAAGAATGGGCCCAAACAGAATCTAGACCACTTGACCTTGAGATTATTTACAGTAAAATATTAAATAAATTTAGTCAAGGGGATCAGAGACCAAACAATCAAGCACTAAATTAATTTAAAACATAGACATATCAATATATATATATTTGAGGTGTTATCACTAAACAATAAAATCATTATTAGGATCACTAAAGCTACTAGTCTAGTTTTGGGTTTTTGTTTCTTTTTCTGTGTGGATATTCAGCTAAGTATAAATTGTTTTAAAAAAAAATCTTGTGAAAAATATATTCAGGTAGACCTATGAAGAAACGTAGTGATTGAATTGGGAAGAGTAACACAATATGTAGTCCCATGAATTTTTCTCATGAATATTTTGGCAATTGTCTTAGCCCAGGCATCACAAAATACAGTAGAGTAGGTGGCTTAAACAACAGAAGTTTATTTTCTCACAGTTCTGGATGATGTGAAGTCCAAAGTCAAGGTGCTGGCTAGTTCTGTTCCTGGTACTGGTTTCAGATAGCCACCTTCTCACTATGTCTCCACGTGGCAAGGAGGATGGGGAAGAGAGAGAGAATCTCTTCTTACAAGGGCATTCATCCCGCCATGAGGGCCCCATCTTCATGGCCTCATCTAACCCTAGTTATCCAAAGGCCCCATCTCCAAATACCATCATATTGGGGTTAGGGCTTCAACATATGAATTTTGGAGGGACACTAACATTCAGTCCATAATGACAATTAAAACATGCTATAATATTCCAGTTCTGGGTAAGATGATATACTCATAAGCACACCTCACCCTGTCTTTCTCATTGAATGTAACTATAAATACTAGATAGAACACATGAAACAGCTATTTGAGGACTCTGGAAGGTAAACAGTAGCAGGTGGACTGGGGAAGACGACCAGAATTCAAAACACCACTGATTCAGCAGTGAGTTTCCTGCTTTGTTTTTCCCCCCACAAGAATCCCCCGGTCTAGACTTAAGCCTGAAACTCAGAATGGGCACCAGGACACAGACAGAGAAAACTCCCAGAGAAGCCTCTCAGTTCTGACTCAAGGAGCAGGAAAGCATCTCTTAATGCTCAGAGAGTGTCAGGGGAATCTAATGGGTTTTGTTCTTTTATTTGTTCCCTAGTGCCCAGGCCCCAAGAAATCCTGGCATTCAAACAGTGGCAATGATAACGATGGCAGTCGGGGCCCACAGGCATCAAAATTTCTGAGGGAGGGGAACCTTCCTCTATGAAAAAGCTGTGGCCCAAAGAGGATGAACATTAATAATGCCAGCTGCATTATTTTTCTCTATCTTTCTACTGACCGGCCGTGGACATGGCACAGACCCAGGAAGTATGCAGTAGGGCAGAATAACTAAAGCACTAGCATTTTGGCTATAGGTCTTAAAGAGGAAGACGGGGGAATCAAAAAGCATCAGAGATCATGGAGAGGGAGGAACTCAGGAAAGTAACAGATAAAGTTCATTATAAACTCCTTGTAGGAGAACAATAATTCAAATGAAGATTTCTCATCAGAAGCTACAGAGGATAGGTAGAATGAAGTGGAACAACTGAAAAGGCTGGAAAACAAAATCAAAAACAAAAAACCTCCTGTCAACCCAGAGTTCTAACTCCAGCAAAAATATCTTTCATAAATAAAGCTGAAATAAACACATTCTCAGGAAAGGAAAACAAAGAGAAGTCATTGCCAACAGACCTACTCTAAAGAATTACTAAAGGGAATTCCTTAGACAAAAGGGAACTTATACCAGAAGGAAAATTGGAACACCAGGAATAAAGGAAGATCAATAGAAATGGTAAATATCTAGGTAAATATAATAGACTATTCTTCTCTTGAGTTCCTTAAAATACACTTCACATTTGAAAGCAAAAATGACAACACTGTCTGATGGGCTCTTCAATGTATGCAAACACAATACATAAGACAACTACAACATAAAGAGGTATGAGGGTAAAGGGATCTAAATGATGGGAAGGTTTTCACATTCCACTTGAAGTGGTAAAATATTTTTATTCTAAGTAGATTATGGGAAATTAAAGATTCATATTTTAATCCCAAGAGCCAACATTAAAACATCTTTCACATATACATGTAGTCATAAACACAATAAATGAAATTCTAATGAAGTGTTCAAATATCACAAATGATGTAAGAAAGGGAGAAATAGAGAAAAGAAAAAAATAAAAAAGGAAACAAACAAAAAAATAAAATGGTAGACCTATATCCAAATACATTAATAACTACATTAACAGAAATGGTCTAAATATACCAATTAAACTACATACTGGCAGAATGAATACAAAGAGCATGACCCAGCTATGGGTTATCTACAAAAATCTCAATTCAAACATATTGATATAGGTATGTTAAATTTTTTTTTTCAGATTTTTATTGGCAAATTGGGGGATGGGAACAGCGCTGGGGAATTGGGGGGAGGGGAACAGACAAATTGCTGTCCTTTTGTTCTTCAGTCTAATTGTGGAGGACGTTGCTTCACTGGCCCAAGTTGGCACCATCACTGCGTTCTTCCCGGACGAGGCAGATCAGTTGCCGGCTTCTGGACGGCCGCTCACAGCAGCTGCTGGGCGCTCACGCTGGCTGCTGGCTACTCACGGTAGCCCATGGCAACCCACTGCAGCAGGGGCTGCAGCCTACGCCGTCCACTAGGACTCACAGCAGCCCAGCTCCAGGTTGAGCTGTTGTTCAGCATCTTAGCTGTGGAGGGCAGTGTCACTGGCCCTCATAGGTGGGATCCGAATGGGGGCTCTCTGGTGTCCCAAGCCAGCTCTTAACCAACGCGCCACTCGGCCGGCCCTGTTAAAATTTTTTTAATGGAAGAATATATGCCATGTGAATACTAATCAAAATAAAGCAGAAGTAGCTATATTAATACCAGACAAAATAAACTTCAGAGCAAAGAAAATTACCAGAGATAAAAAAAGGACATGACAAAATGCAGAAATCAAAAACTGATGGAACTGAAAGAAGAAACAGACAAATCCATAATTTTATTTGGAAACATCAACACTCCTCTCTCAGTAATGGATAGAACTAGTAAACAGATCATCAGCAAGGATATAGAAGAACTAAACAATAATATCAACGCAACTGGACCCAATAGATATATTTAAATTACTCCATCCAACAATAGCAGAATATATATTACCTTAAATGTGCATGGAACATTTAACAAGACAGGCAATATCCTGGATCATAACGCCAGTGAGAGAAAATGTGAAAGAATTGAAATCATACAATGGAATTAAATTAGAATTAAATAACAAAATAAATAAATAAATAAAATCTCCAAACATTTGTAGCCAACATACTTCTAAATAATCCATGAGTCACAGAAGAAGTCAAAAGGGAAATATAAAAATATTCTAAAGTGAATGAAAATGAAAACACAACATATCAAAATTTATGGGATTCAGCTAAAATAGTGCTTAGAGATAAATTCATGGCATTAAAAGCTTATATTAAAAAACAAGAAAGATCTCAAATCACTGATCTTTAAAAAATTCTTTAAAAAGAGCACAAAAGCCCAAATCAAGCAGAAGGAAGAAATTTTAAAAAGCTTAGGGAAGAAATGAATAAAAACAGAAAATACCAAAAAAAAAATTAATGAAATGAAAAACTGGTTCTTTGAGATCAATAAATTCATAAACCTCAATGAAATTCATATATCTTAACAAAGAAGGGATACAAATTATGAATATCAGAAATGAAAGAGAGGGTATCACTACAGGCCCTGTAAACATTAAAAGGATAAGGAAACACTATAAACAATTCTACATGTATAAATATGACAACATAGGTGAAATGAATTAATTTCTTAAGAAAAAACTACCAAACTCATAAAGGAAAAAGCAGATTACCTGAAGAATCCTATAACTATAAAGAAATTGAATTCATAGTTTAAAAGCCTTTTAAAATTTTTTTTCCAGGCCTACATGGTTACATTGTATAATTCTATTAAACATTTAAAGATGAAATGATACCAAGTCTACACAAACTCTTTCAGAAAATAGAAGAGAAAGGAACACTTCCCAACTTCATTTTTATAAAACCCTGATACCGAGGTCAAAGACAGTATAAGAAAACTATAGGTTAATATTTCTTATAAACATCGATATAAAAATGAAACAAAACCTTAGCAAATTGGGCCCAGAAGTATTTAAAGAACATTATACACTACAACCAAGTGGGACTTATCCTGAAAAGGCAAGACAGCTTCAATATTTGAAAAATTAATCCATGTAATTTCTATGTCAATAGATTAAAGAATAAAAACTACAAAATTATATAAATTGATGCAGAAATAGCATTTGAAAAAATTCAACATCCATTCAAGATGAAAAAAAAAAATCTCAGCTAACTAAGATAAAAGGGAACTTTCTCAACCTCATAAAGGTCACGTACAAAAAGCCAACATCTATTGTAGAATCATTCTTAGTGGTGAAAGACTGAATGCTTTCCCCGTAAGATCAGGAACAAGGCAAGGATGTCTTCTCTTACCATTATTATTCGACATTATACTAGGATTCCTAGCTAGTATAATAAGGCAAGAATAAGAGATAAAAGCCATATAGGTTGGAAAGGAAGAAATAAAAATGTCCCTATTTGCAGCTGACATGATTGAAACCAAAAGAGGTGACTAAAAAAATCTCCTTTAACTGAGTTAAATCAATTCACAGGACATAAGGTAAAAACACAAAAATAATTTTATATCTGTATACCAGCAATGAACAACTGAAACTGATATTTAAAAAATAATGCCATTTTGGGCCGGCCGAGTGGCGCGATGGTTAAGAACTCGCTTGGGATGCCAGAGGGCCCCGGTTCGGATCCCACATATGAGGGCCAGTAACACTGCCCTCC
>NW_017731511.1:2596181-2600380 GCF_001890085.2 Hipposideros armiger | reverse complement strand
GTAGGCTGCAGCCCCTGTGGCAGTGGGTTGCCATGGGCTGCCGTGTGTGGCCAGCAGCCAGCATGAGCGGCCAGCAGCCGCAGTGAGCAGCTGTCCAGAAGCCAGCAACTGATCTGCCTCGCCTGGGGAAGAGCGCAATGATGGTGCTAACTTGGGCCAGTGAAGCAACGTCCTCCACAACTAGACTTAAGAACAAAACGACAGCAACTTGTCTGTTCCCATCCCCCCAACTCCCCAATAAAAATTAAAAAAAAATAAATAAATAAAATAAAATGAGCAAAAGACTTGAAAAGACATTTCACCAAAGTAGATAAATGGATGGCAAATAAGCTCATGAAAAGATGTTAGTATCATTAATCATTAGGGAAATGCCAATTAAAACCACAATGGAATACCTAGTAGAATACCTAAAATAAAAAATACTGTTAATATCAAGTTCTGGTGAGAATGAAGAACAAATGGAATGTTATACATTCTCACGAAAATGCAAATGAGATAGCCATCATGGAAAAGAGTTTGGCAGTTTCTCATAAATTTAAAAATACTCTTATCATATGACCTAGCAATCCCACTCCTGGGTATTTATTCTAAGGAAATAAAAACTTCTGCTCACACAAAAACTTACACATAAATGTTTATAGCAGTTCTATTCATAATTATCAAAAACTGAAAACAACCTAAACGGCCTTAAATAAGTGAATGGACAAACTAGTACATCTCTACAATGGAATATTATTCAGCAATAAAATGAACAAACTATTGACATGCAACTTCTTGGATGAATCTCAAAGGCAGGCTAAGTAAAAGGAGCCAGTCTCAAAAGTTTACATACTGTGTGAGTTAATTTATATGATATTCTAATAAAGACAAAACTACAGTGATGGAGAACAGATCCATAGTTGCCAGGTGTTGGGGAAGTAACTACAAAGAAGTAACACAAGGGAGTTTTTTAGGATAATGAAACTGTTATAGATCTTGATTGTGGTGGCAGTTATATGAATCTATTGTATTAAAATTCATATAACTGTACATGCATGTATATATGCGCACACTGTCAATTTTACGTTAATTTGAAAATAGAACTAAAATATGATGTACTGATGTTTTGATATTTGAAAACTATTTTTATCAGAGTAAGTACTTATTAGAAGATCAAAATTCAGAGGCATTCATCAATTCCTTCTCAATTATATAGTTGAAATATACAATGAAACATTATTAGAAGCCTAGTCTTGCTTAGAATGGTGCTAGATATTGCTTCCAGTCAACATTTTGTAGTCTCAAAAGTCAAATGCATAGCAACTCAAAAGATATTCTCTAATAGTGCTTTTATAATGTTTGGAGGTTGTGAATCCAACAGTGCTAATTCATCATGCTTTTCTTGCTTTTAAGGAGCCCTAATGGCCCATGTAACAGAATTTTTAAAATTTTTGACAAATTTGGGATTATGGCATGATGAGTGTGAACACAGGCTCTGGAATTAGATAGCCCGGTTCAAAACTTAGCTCTGCCACTTACTAGCTATTTGACTTTGGACAACTTTATTTAGCCTCTCTGTGCCTCAGATTTCTATCTAAGGATAATAATAGTACTTACTACATAAGGTTATTACGCATAAGAATTAAATGAATTAATATACGTAAACATTTAGAACCGTGCTGGGCATATTAAATACTATATAAATGTTTGTTAAATAAAATGCTCTAAGTTCTTGTCCACTTGTCAGTTATATTACCTTATATGTAAGTCACATGACATAACTGATTAAATAGTCAAATTCAATTTGCATGACTCAAATGGAATTTTACTAGTTTACTAATTATTATGATAAAGATATAATTGTAAGGTTCTGCGCTTGAGTATCTCCCTCAAAACTCAGAACGCTACAGCATGTGGGATTCAAGCTTTGGCTTGAAGAAGGTGAACCGGCTTTAATTAATTTAGCAAATTCAACAGGTATCAAAAGGGTGGGTGCCAGGAAAAGGAAGCCAGCTTGACCCTAAATTGTGTTGATAAATCTATAGTATCCACACTAGTCACACCACTCTTAAAGCATATTCCATTCTAGATTACATACTTAATTGAGTTATACAGACTTAATCTGTGCAGCCCGACTGGCAAGGATGAGAACAGTAGATAAGAGTTCTAGGGGAAAAGATTTGGCTCAGTAAAAGAAAAAACTAACACTGAAAAGCTCTCCAAACAAAAGATGGGTCACTTGAGCAGTTAAGTGAATTTCCTGTCACCGGGGATGTTCAAATAAACTTCATGACCAGTTGGTGGGACAATTATGATCACAACAATCATTTTACTAAATTCTTATAATGTTTGTCCCAGGTCCTTTTCATGCATTATCTTCAATCCTCTCCCCAACTCTCTAATGTAGTCACGATCGCCATTTTATAGGTGAGAAAACTAAGGCTCAGAAAGGTTAAACAAATTGCCCGAAACACACAGCTACTAAGTGGCAAAGCTGTGATTTGATCCATAGCACACATTCTTGCTACAATTCCACAATGCCTTTGGTTGAAGATTCAATGACAATATTCCTTTCAATCCTTTGAGTGTGACTCCATGAAATTTTATCTTCCTCAACATATTCAAATGGTCCCTAACCATTTCTGTCACACTGGAGCAGTTATCTTTATCAAGGGAAAAGATACATGTGTCTCTTCTTTCTTTNAATAATGCCATTTACAATAGCTCCAAAAATATTGAAATACTTAGGAATAAATTAAATAAAACATGATCAACACCTATATACTGAAAACTACAAAACACAAATAAAAAAAAAATCAAAGAAGACGTAAAAAATGGAAAAACATATTGTGCTCAGGAACAGGAAGATTCAACTCTCCAAACTGATATATAGATGCAATTCAATTCCATTAAATAACCCAGCAGAGTTTTTGTAGATACTGGAAAGCTGATTCTAAAATTAATACAGAAATTCAAAGGAACTGGAAAAAACAAAGTAAGTTTAAAAAAAGAATAAAATTGGAGGAATGACCCTACCAGATTTAAGTTGTACTATAAAACTAGATTAAGCAATACAGTGTGGTGTTGGTGAGGAGATAAGTCACTTAGATCAGTGGAACATAACAGGACAGCCCAGAAACAGATCCAAACAAATATGGCCAACTGATTTTTAAGAAAGGCACAAAGAATAGTCTTTTTAACAAATGGTGTTGGACCCACTGGGCATTCGTATACTTAAAAACGAACTTCAACCTAAATCTCATGCCTTCCACAAAAATTAACTCAAAATGTATCATAGGTCTAAATGTAAAATATAAAACTTTCAGAAGAAACCTTTAAAGAAAATCTTCACGACCTGGGTTAGGCAAAGAGTTCTTACATGTGACATTAAAACCATGATAAAAAAAAAATAAAAAATTGAGGGCTGGCTAAGTGGCGTGTTGGTTAAGAGTTGGCTTGGGACACCAGCTTTGAGCAGCAGAACCCCAGTTCGGATCCCACATATGAGGGCCAGTGACACTGCCCTCTACAGCTAAGATGGTGAACAACAGCTCGACCTGAAGCTGGGCTGCTGTGAGTCGCCGGCGACGGCATAGGCTGCAGCCCCTGCTGCAGTGTGCTGTCATAAGCTACCTACCACGTGTGGCTGGAAGCCAGCGTGAGCGGCCAGCAGCCAGTGTGAATTGCCAAGAGCTACCGTGAGCAACCATCCAGAGGCCGGCGACCGATCTGCCTCAGCCAGGAAGAGTGCAATGATAATACCAACATGGGCCAGTGAAGCAACATCCTCCACAACTAGACTGAAGAACAAAAGGACAGCAACTTGTTTGTTCCCCTTCCCTGATTCCCCAACGGTGTTCCCCTCCCCCAATTCCCCAATAAAATCTTTAAAAATAACCAAAAACTGATAAATTGGACTGGATCATAATTTAAAACTTTACAAAAGAAACTAGCAAGAGGATAAAAAGAAAAATGATAGACTATAATATTTGCAAATCAATATTGACAAATACCTCATATCTAAAATATATAAACAATTTTGAAAACTCAACAGTAAGAAAACAAACAACCCAGTTTTAAAATGAGCAAAAGAGGGCCGGCCGAGTGGCGCAATGGTTAAGAGCTGGCTTGGGATACCAGAGGGCCCCGGTTCGGATCCCACATATGAGGGCCAGTGACACTGCCCTCCACAGCTAAGATGCTGAACAACAGCTCAACCT
>NW_017731511.1:2568813-2593321 GCF_001890085.2 Hipposideros armiger | reverse complement strand
AGCGGCTGCTCAGCTCGGGCTGGACTTGAACTGCTGTTGCTCAGAGCTCAAACTCTTGAGCGAGCTCTTAACCAACTGAGCCACTCAGCCGGCCCTTGTCTCTTCTTTCTTAATGGTGGTTTGTTACTTCTGTGAGAGAGATGAGTTCCAAACTTACATACCACCTAGTATGTCAACAGGCATGAAAATAACAATAAATTGGACTATGTGGAACAGGCATGGGGTTTCTTACTCCTGAATTTACTTCCTAGAGAGTGAGATTTGAAAAATAAAGAGGTAAAAATTTTTTTCTCTTATAAAAGTACCAAATAAACACATAAGTAGTAGAGGTAAATCTATGTCCTTACCTCTTTACTTTTCTTCGTCTAACTGGCAATTAAGAAACATGATTCATGAGAATCTATATAAATGTTTTCAGAATTTGTTACAGTAATCTCTCACCAACTAATGATGATTACATTCCTAAAAAGTACTATATTAGATAAAACTTTGAAGTTCAAGGAATAAAACAATAAAATTGCCAATAAAACTGAAAAGAATTATCTCCCTCTGTTTTTCACGAGGTCACATTCTCAAAGCTATGATCTGCTGTGGAGGATGGGGTTTATTTTATATTAGCCACACTTCTTTTTGTAAAGTTCTTAATGCAGTCCTTTCTGTATCGGTATTTAACCCTCCGTCAGGCGCAACTGATCTCACAGATCCATTGCACACACAGATGCTGCTATGAAATACGTCTTTACTGTACTAAGTCACAAACAGAACTGACAATAGGTTACGGTAGAGAGGGAAATACGGAAGCGATGAGTCACGATACTTAAGTTAACTGTTAGATATTTGAAAATTTGTGTGTAATGAATCTGTGAGATAAGCTGTGCCCGATGTAGGGTTAATGCTTGCTTGCTTATTCATTTCTTTATTTATTTAGCTGAGCCATCCTGCCTCCTGTTGCAGCTCAACGGCAGCTCAGCTAAGGCAGGAAATCGAACCGGCAACCCTGTTGCTCAGAGCTTGCACTCTTGAGTGAGCTCTTAACCAACTGAGCCACTCTGCTAGCTAGGGTTAACGCTTTCTTGAATTTGCTTTCTCACTGGTAGCTTTTTTGCAAGCCTTGGCAACATTTTTAGTAGCCATCTGGTCTTTCAGGCCTGGTCTCCTGCTGTTATCCTCCACTCGTCATATATGGAGAGGGCAAAGAATAGCAGAACTCCTCTCTTTACCATCTGATTGTAACATTGGGGTAGGGGAGGAGAGGCCAATAGGGATAAATGGTGTTAAGTTCTTTTTGAGATCACAGATTTTAAAATTTAGGCACACAAATATGAAACCACATAGTGACAAAACTATGACTGGCAAAATGATAATTGTGACAAGAGATGACTTCGCAAATCTTGTTAGAAATCATTATAACTTCTTAACATTTCAAAGTATACTCTCAAACCTAGAGTTCAAATTTAGCATTCCTTTGTTGGATTCTAAAAGGGGAGAAAATTCAAATAAAAGTTGTCCCACGCTAAGGTTGGAACAATCAAATCATAGAATCATGGAATTATGAAGTTGGTAGAGCTATCCCAATTTCAGAGGAGGAAACCCAGAAAGGATCCCTAACATGTGACAGGTCACAGAGCTGGGCTTCTCATTTATAATTTAGAGCTTCTCAAATACTGTACTCAATCATCTACATCTTGCATGTTTCAAACTTCTTTGACAGAGGCTGTGTTCATTCTTCACTTACCTGACACTCTGTACCTGGCAACTCTTTTCTGTGTTGGGTGCAGGAACAGAGTTTGGGGATGATCATTAAAATAGAGTATCATGGACCCAACCTTCCTATGGAATGAAGAGGAAATGTTGTCCCCCTGCAGAGATTTTCTCTTGTCGGCCTATGAGTGTGAGTTCATGAGTTCACGTGCTGGAAGCCCTTATAATTCACTCAACTGAAGAAATACATTTGTTTATTCACTCTCTCCCCACCCAGCCCCCAAAACAATCACTGTATTTCACAGCTTTAGACACTATTCACTCAAACTGTTTCCCTGTTTATATCCTAGAGTCCCAAAGCAAGGGTGGGGAAAAGCTCTGAATGCTAGCTTATGAGGACAACATGGTAATAGACTATGGAAAGCTAGTTATTTAGCATAAGTAGGATTGAATGATGGACGGACTGGAATGTGGACGGTGGAACACTGTCCAGCCATAGGTTTGGGAATAGCTAGACAGAATTCTAGTGATACTTTTAGTAGGTTAAGAATCATTAGCATCTGTTGAGGTTTTTGCAAAACAATGTAGGGGAAAAGTCACTGTTAGGGTGTCAACCTCTTTGTCTCCTTTCCTTTACTATCCCCTTTTCTGATTCCTCATTTAGTTGAGAACTCAGAGATATAAAGAAATGGGTGCGGGGCATGCCTCTGGCGCTGGGTTTAATCAGGCATTCAAAGCTCTCAGAATGGTTCTGGTATTTAAAGTTAATAAACAGCAGACTAGAAAGTGGAAAGGTTTGTGAAACTCTATCACGTATGCTATTGTGAAGGTGAATGGGACTTTGAGCACTGCCAACTTAGTATACTTGATTTGTTTCCTGCTCTTCTATAACTCAAGTTACAGGCTTTGCTTTTTTTCCCTTTTCTTTCTTATCCCTTTGTTTTGTTTTTCTGGTTCCAGAAACACTGACAACAAAAAGGTAGGGAAAGTGATTTTAATGTTAGCTTCTAGCGCACCACTGCTGGTCCTCTCTCTAAGGTGAAAGAAGGTGGTGTAGTAGATATTTAATTCTTAAACATCTAAAACCAGCAAGTTTTGCTCCGGCCTTTACCTTTGGAGGCCAGGCGCTCAGTCTCCGAACAGGACGTAGCATTTGTTTTGTTCAGTAAAACTCCCTCAATTTTATGAGCATTTCTATTAGTTGTATATAGAAAATATTTTCAAAAATGGGTTGTGCTCAAAAGAATTAAATTTTATATGAGGAACTGCAGCTCTGATGTTACAACAGTCCTCAAGAGTAATAAAAAGGTTGTAGTTTGCAAAGAAAACACCTGCAAAGTATTGACCTCTAAAATCTCAAATCTGATTCAGCACCTCACTTTCATCCATTGAACTAATACCTTTCTTTTCTGCAAAGCCCACTCAGCACCCTAAGGAAGTTTTCCCTGAACAAATAATAAATGGGAATGAAATATAGAATAAACCTCTAGATTTAAAAAAAATCAATAGTTCTATAAGGACTTACATTTTTACAAGACGTTTTAGTCTTCAGAACTCCATAAGAGCAAGGGCTGTAAGGTAAAAAAAATGGCTGTTATTAGACAGATGGGAACAATAGTCAATACTAATGATGGTTTTCAGTGAACTAAGAAATATCCAGGTCGTCATTTTCATGAATTGATCAATATTTTAAACTTAAGTGTCTGGGGCTCATAAGGATGGAATCTTATAGGTTTTCCATAATTATCATACAGTAAGACTCAACCAGAGGGATGTAATAAGATTGAGAATGAGAGAACCGAGAGGTCAAAGAGACAGGCCTGGCCTCTTCACAAGTCAGAGAAGAGAAACATTCCCAGGCAAGATGCCATGGTTGAGAACTTGAGAGGTGAAGTCCTCGTGCAAACGCTAAGGAGATATGAAGGAATCTTTGTCCTTACAGACTTCCGGAAATGAGAGAACATCACTTCATAGGATAAAGAAAATATCATCAGTTATTACAATGCATGTTTACCGAGCACTTGGTAAGAGCCAGGCATAGAGCTCAGCACTCCATGTGCATTGTTTCATTTAATTCTCCATGCAACTCCATGGCATGTGGATTGTTATTGTCCCCCTATTAAAGATGAGGAAAATGAGGCTTAGAGAGTTTAATAACGTGTCCAAGTCATAGAGCTAATAAATAACAGATCTTACTTACATTCAATCCCAGGTTTGTCGGGTGGCAATGTCCATGTTCTTAAACCCTGTGGATACCAAGAATGACTCTGATAGGACTGGTCTCTGGTGGACACATCAGGAACAAACCTGTCATACAGGACAATAATATAATTGTGGTCAGTAAAATGGTTTGATTCTACATGTCCTATCTTTGGACTCTTGTCTTTCCTTCCTCAACATCACATTAAATCTATAGGAATGGGTCCTGAAAAGCCCCATTAGATATGTCAGATTTGGGGCGGGGAAGGGGAGGAAATCAATTAATTACATTTGTTAAGCCCCTCCTCTGTCATAGGCATCCTGTTTTCTCAAGAAGTTCACATCTGATAGGAAAATATAGAAACTTAAACTCCAATGATAATTCTGTGAGGTGAGTGCTACGCTAGCGCTAAGGACAGTGAATTACGGGGGCTAACAGAATGGACATAATTTTACTGTACTTGTGCTTAGAAAATTAAAGATCTCAAATTCTTCTTGTCCATTTTAGTTTTACTTATGCCTCAAGGTTATAAGTTATTCTGGCTAACAGAGAAACGGGGAAAAAAGGTTTTATTCAATCTTCATTTTTAAAAAATGTTAAGCCCTAGCCCACATAATTTTCCAAATACTTTCAAGGGCATTTTTCTAGAATCAGGTAAATGAGAGCAAGCAAGTGACCTACTTACAGCAAAAAATGCTCCAGGTTCTAAAGGATGAGAAGCCAAGTGCATCCTGGAAACCACAGCAGCTGGTCTTGCTTTATGCTTCATTTATCAATCTGCTATTACAGGAATTGAGAATTAATATTTCCACTACAGTACTGTTTTGTCTATTTTGGTTAATGAATTCATATCATTGTTATTCTTATCCAATCCCTCTTGCCTCCTCACCCAATTTAAAAAAAAACAAAAAACAAACAAATGGAAGGGCATTTTTGAAGATCCCAAACAAATCGTAGGGAGATTCCTCTTTCATTTATGCCTTAAAACTTTTGTTAATGAGTCTTATAGTAAAGTTAGCTATCTTCCCAAGCAATTCCATTTTGATCAATCCTGACTTTCCACAGATAGTGTCACTTGAACAGTACATTTTTGGTACTGTATTAAAGCTAAATAACAAAATATTGCAGATTTAAAATAAATACATAAGTTCCATAAAATGTCTTTTAGTAGCATAAAGAGTAAAAAAAATGTACAACTGGAAGTAGTGCTTGAGAAAAAGAATTATGTAGCAATATATGATTGTGTATTAGTGTTACCCTGATAACATGAGAAAATTATATATGTACTCATTTTTATACACACTTACTTTAAATTATGTGTAAAGTTTAAAAACAAAAGCATGAAAAGCAGATTTACAACAATATGTTCCTTGAACTACACTGTTGCATCTTTTAGCTGTCTGTGTTTTTTACAGAATGGAGCTGTCAATTCACCTTTCTACTCCTTCCAATCTGTTGAAATTTTAATTTTCCATTATTTTTGCCATGATAGCATCTTAGTCTTTCTATTGGAGATTCAAGCACTCAATCTTAATTTTTCTCAGTGCTTTCATGGCTTTGGGTACAGCTTCATATTCCTGCTTTACTTTTCTTTCTCTACCCATTCTATTTAATTTAACTTGTCAAAATAATAATTAAGATTATTCTTTTCTGATGAAATATTTTAAACAGGACCAAGGTTACCAAGTGATTATTATACTGGCATAATTACTACTGTATAATTTTATCTATATGTTGAAGTTCTACTCTAATTACTGTCATGTGAATCATTTCCAATGAGCAATGAACAGGATCAGGTTTACTGTGTTAACTGATCCAAAAATTTCAGATTTGTTTTTCCTTCCAAAGAGATTTTAGTCCAAGTCATGAGGCTTACTTGCTTTGATTTCTAGATGTATCCCAGCTGGCTTGATGGTTCAGCTGACCAGATAGGCTTTTGGGGAGGGAGCAGTAGAGATTTTTGTTAAAATGTATCTATAATTATCACTGACTAGGGTAGAATTTTTGAAAGTGTGGCACAAAAGTACCTAGATCCAAATCATCTCAGATGCTTATTCACAGTGCAAATCCCTGGGCCAAAACCTAGAGCACTAGACGGGAACCTCTAATGCTGGCACCTGGGAATCTGCATTTTGTCAAGCTGTCCAAGCCTATAGACCCACAGTGAAATTTCAGAATCCCTAATCTAAGGAATTTCTTCCCCTTCAGGGTCCAGTGCATTGATTGACCTTGGCTGTAGAGCAAACTAACCACACCCCCATGCAACTAAACAAAAACAAGAATTCAGTTCCATGTGTGGAGAACAGTCATACACTGTTTTAACAGACTTTGGTTTTAAAAAGAAAAACTTTCTGCACTAAATAATGATTTTTAATATCTTGATTCTAACAATCACAAAGGGAAGGCCCAGAAAGTCTACAGAAAAAAAATCTGTTATAATTTCCTGATTAATATTACACATAATGAATTATTTATTGAGCTCCTACTGTGGGTCAAATATGGTGTTTTGTGCTGCCAGGGATTATATAAAGATATCCTGGGATGAAAAGCATATGTTCAATTCTGCTCTGATCTAAAAGAACCTAGCTGACTTAGTGATTGCTGGAAATGAACATGTATGGTATGTGGGAAGGCAGTAATTTGATGTCTTAGGGCCCAGACATAGGAGGCTTCCTAAGGATTTGTGAAATGAAAATTAGGTCCAAAAGGTAGAAGTCCTTGGTTTAATAGCCAAACTACTGGAAAAAGAACGAGCAGCAGCATTTATTGCGGGGGTGAGGGGGCATGTAGACTCTTTATGGTCAGTCTTGATTATCCAACAATTTCCTTTTCTGTGCAATCATACCCCATTATTAGGCAGATGAATTGAGACTAGCCACAACCATATTGGGAGTTTTGCCTCATTTTTTAACTCATTTAATAGGGTAACCTACTCCTCATGGTTTGTCTGTGACTTTCGCTACTTTAGCATTGAAAGTCCTATGTTCCAGAAACCCCCTAATGTCAGACAAACTGGGTAGGTTGGTCACCCTGGTCCTTAGAGTAAGGCGGGTGAGGTTCGTGGTTGAGCCAGTCTTACGCAATGAATGAAAGTAAATCCATTACCATCTTGAATTTCTCAGCTCATTTTCCTTACCAGTGGGTATGATTACTCTAGCAGGCCACAAAACCTAAAGTTCTTTCCTTCAGTAACCTACTTTTTAGTTGTCAAGGCATGTTCTCATGAGCAAACCAAGCAATGACTCAGATTGAGGATAATCCCAGGGACCCAGTAGAAAATATCTCCCAAGACTCCTATAACTGCTATACACATGGCTTGTGTTTTTTTGTAAATATTATCTGGGTCTCATAATCATCCTGTTCTCAAAATTCTATCTCCCTCTCTAAATAATCAGTCTAGTTCTCTCAAACCTAGTTTCACATCAGTTTTAAAAAAATTATATTATGAATGTAGACACACACATACAGACCAAAAGGCATGGATGTAAAACATGAACCACTTATAGTATTAAATTCCATTCTGATTCTTGTCAATGACTCTAGTCAGGTTTTTAAACATTTATGCATCTTTGTCATTCCATTTTTACCCTTTAAAGCCTTATGATTTTGTCATTTTGTGGTCTTGCCTCTTTCACCTGGATTTTAAAATTTATACAGGATATTTTTTTTTTGTGTATTTAGATTGTGGATGTGAAGCATGTAGAAGCATATTGCCTGACACCTAGGCGACATTCAATAAACTGTAGCTAGTATCCTCACTACAGTATCACCAGCTTGTAACAACAGTAGGATTCACGAAATGCAACAATCAGGCTGCAGAATTTTAGCCATTAAAGATGATGCCTAAAGCAGAGGCACAAAATGCTTTCCCGAGGAGGGGAGGGAGAGAAGCTGTCTCATTACTTCAGTCGGTCTCACCGTCTCTGTCTGAAAGAAGTGATGCCGCTTATACCTGGGCACAGGGTCTAAAGTTGTCTCGCCCCCGGCAGTGTGTTCAGGAGGCACAGGCTTTCAGGTTTGCTCCCTTGGGACCTCTTATGTCACGTCTCTCATTCTGGAAAAGGGAAGGGGGTAAAGAAAAAGGGAAGTCACTGAAATGCAAAACCTGTTACCAGATGCCCATTTTGTCCTGACTACCGGGCCTGCCTGGGTGGGCTGCAGAGTCGTTTCGCTGTAAGATTTTCAGCAGCCACCTCCAGGTGTTTTGTCAGCACAGAGAAAGGGGAGGAGGCTCAGCTCACCCTAGAAACTGAAAGGCAGATGGTGAGGGGTGAGGGGTGGCCATGCACGTCTGCGCTGTGGCTAAAGGACAGAACAGCAGCGTGCGGGTTTGCACCGCGGCTAAGAGGGTGAGGGCCCGGAGTAACGACCAAGCAGGAGTAGGGGAGAGCCGTGCGGGGGACACAGAGCATTTCTTGGTACTCCCAAAAAGGCTCCCCAATTTATCAGTGTTGCGCCCGGAGCCCGCGAGCCCAGGGCGGGGACTTTATGTGACATGCGCCTTCCCCAATTCCACATCTGAGACTGAGCAGCTAAACTCCGAGCCTTAGCGAATGCTGCAGGCAGACACACACACCCCAGCTTCCCAAAAAGCCCCAGCCCAGCAAACAGCAGGTTAAGGACCTGGTGCGCGACGTCGCTCAGGCCCAACCCCCGGACCGTGTCTAAAACCCGGAAACGCGCTGCCTCCTCGAGGACAGTCGCGAGGTGCACATGCGCGGTGTTAGGGGGCGACTCCCGCCGGAAGTGCTCTGTCCCAGGCGGCGTATCCTTCCTGTGTGAGGCTGGCTCAGGGTACCTGCTGCTGCTGCTGCTGCTGCTGCTGTTTCTGCACCGGGGTGAGTAGCTGGTTCCCGCGGAGCCTCGTGGGACGGGCGCCGGATCCCATTGGGATCCCACTGAGCTCCTCTAGGGCCGGGCTGGGAACTGGCTAGCAGGAAAGGTCACCTCCCCTCCCTCCCACGCCCTACTTCAGTCCCGCCCCCCAGCTTCCCCCGGCCCGTGGTATCTAGCGGATTAACCTCCAAGGGCGTCACAGGCCTCGCTTGGCTACCGGCCCGGTCTAGGCCCTTCGATCTCTGTTAGCGTTGTCCCCAAGAGTTTTGCCATTTCCTACAGGGAATCTCTGCAGGCAGCCGGGTCACTGCTTGGGCTTTGGGTGGTCCCAGGCGACCTCAGAACCGGGATCCTAGGCAAAGGCAACCGTAATGAACCGGGTCTGATTGTCGCACAGGCACTGCTACCACCTAGTGCAAAAGCGGAGGTGGTTCTTCAGGCCTGGACACACTTTCGCAGAGGATGGTGATGTTAATTATAACCTGTCCTTTATGTGAAGGTTGGCAGTCTTTCATTGTCATAGGCTGTGTGCATAGGACTTCGATGTCTGCGAAACTGGGACTTTGGGGTTGAGAAAAACTTTGTAGAGACACTGCAGTGTATCAGGGGAGAAATATAGTGTGAACATAATGCTCTCGGTCCTTAACCTGTCAGTAAATGGCTGATTGACGAGGTAGTACGGTTTCAAAGTTGTCTAGCCTGGAATGGAGAACTCTTGAAAATGAAACTATCTGGCATCATATAACAAATAACTTAAAAAATAACTCTGAATTATGGTTTTGTGATATTTCTTAGCTGTATATAGCACCATCTATGTTTATGTACCTACATGTTTTTATTGTTGTGTATATTTTGTTGGTCCTGTTTGTACAAGATTGAAATACATTCCCTACTGTTATATGCACATATAGCTTTTATTGTATATTCTATAATGGTACTGTTACTGTAACGACCTTACACTGCAGCTATACCAATCTCATATGAATGAGAGATGAGTGTACAATAAAGGATATACAGTTACAACCTACAAGTAGAAGTTTCAGTTTCATTTCAGGATTTTGAGGTCGTTTAAAAGAAGAAATACTGGTTTAGAAGTGGCCATAGGCCTAGAGTACTGTATTACTGTTAACAATTTAAGTATAGGAAAATACATAGTCAATAGAGGTTTTGTGTCTTGATATTTTTTATAGGATTAAAATTGTTACCTTCCCTGGGATGTACTGATAACAGCGCTAGGTGTTCATGTAGTTCAGTAAACATCCAGTAGGTGGCAGTTTTATCACTACTAACTCAAACTTTGAATAAGTGAAAACGTTTTATTAGAATATCTCTAGTTTTCACAGATTGTTACGTTAATAAACCCTTATTTTGCCTACTGTTTTATTTTCATCAATGAATAATACCCCCACATAATACCACACATTCCAACGGCATTTTCAAATTTACTCCTGGAATAAAGGCTAGAGAAGTCAATTTTTCACATCATATGAGAAGTGTGATATTGTTAACCCATTTTTAGGAATCCATGCTAATGGAAGAAAGAACACCTTGATTTTCTTTTTTTTTTTAATATGAGAAGAGATTTTTTTTTTTAAGATTTTATTGGGGAATTGGGGGAAGGGAACAGCGTTGGGGGAATCAGGGAAGGGGAATAGACAAATTGCTGTCCTTTTGTTCTTCAGTCTAGTTGTGGAGGATGTCACTTCACTGGCCCATGTTGATATTATCATTTCGCTCTTCCCGGATGAGACAGTCACTCGCCAGCCATTAGATGGCCACTCACGCTGGCTGCTGGCCGCTCACAGTAGCTCATGGCAGCCCACTGCAGCAGTGGTTGCAGCCTATGCTGGTGCCAGTGACTCATGGCAGCCCAGCTCCAGGTTGAGCTGTCGTTCACCATCTTAGCTGTAGAGGGTGCAGCATCACTGGCCCTCATGTGGGATCCAAACCGAGGCCCTGCTACTCAGAGCTGGCGTCCCAAGCCAACTCTTAACCAACGTGCCACTCAGCTGGCCCGAGAAGAGATTTTAATTAGGTGGCCTCTCCTCCCTAGCTCCATTTTTAAAAATATAATGAATATAATAACCGGAGTGTACATTCCTTGAGTAAAGTAATTGTAGTTTAGCCATTATTGTATACCCAATATATAGTTAGCATTATATATACATGTTTAATAGGTGCTTTATTGTGTGAATTAAATTATTTAATGCTCCTAGGCCAAAGTTTTTTCATAGTTAGCATTATACATACATATTTAATAGGTACTTTATTGTGTGAATTTAATCACTTAATGTTCCTAGGCCAAAATTTTTTCACCCTAATGAAGGCTTTCAATCATTTAGCTAAGTTCAAATTAAATAATGTACTATCATGAAATGAATGGCTTCTAGTAATGAGAAATAAAGTCAATGGAACTCTTGACTTTTTTTTTGGAAATTGTTCAAAAATCTGGCAGCAAGTCTGTTGGAATGATTGAATGGGAGGTTTTTCTGCAGTGGAAATTTATCTGTTGACCAAATAATTTATTGAATAGCTTCTCTTTTGTATGTGACAATTATAAAAATAGATAAGATATAAACCCTGTTTATAAGGATTTAAACTCTAATTTAGTAGAATAGATATCACATAAGTTCAATAATAGGGCCAAATGAATAATACAGAGGATTAATGTGACATGAAAGCCTTCATGGCACCTGTGAAATTTTTGGAGTTTGGATAGAATTTGACTAAACCTAGATGAATGGGGAGAAATGACCCATCCAGGGTACCAGGCAAATATACTGGAGGGAAAATATGCATGGCGTTTTCAGATCTTAGTAACTCCAGCAATTGAGTGTTCCTATTGAGAAATGGTGAGAAGTAAAATGCTTAAAAGTTACTCTTTGGGGCTATATTAGGATAGTCTTGAATAATTGGGAATCCTGTAAATAAAGAGAAAGACCTGGGGTCTTTTTATTAGGGAAGAGTATGTACTCTTGAATAGAGGGGAGGTATCTAAGAATTTAAAAATTATTGGGGCTATTCCAAAGGGAGGGAAGTAAAGAGGATCTTTGAGTAGCAATAGTAGTAAGAAGGGAAACAATAATTTTAGAGCTGGAACAACCATAGATGTTAATCTGTGCAGTGTCTAATTTTTACCTTTTGCTGAGCTATCTGTATAAATTTTGATTTATTCTTTTTCACATGAGTGCACAATATATATTCTTCCCCCCCCACACCCCATGTCACATAGCACTCAGTACAGTCCTGTGCTATGAGAGTATAAAGCATTGTTGAAGCTGAGACCCTACCCTCCAAAATATGACAGTCACTTTATCCCACCAAGCCTATTCGTCTGGATAGTCATTGCCTTTGACAGGGGTGTGCATGCCTCCTGTAAGCCTAGCTGCGATTGATGTAGCTGCTCAGGGATGTAGCTAATAGTAGGCACATTGCTTCCTTTATCCTCTCCATCTTGGGTGCATGCTGTGTTCTTGTGGTTTATAAATTTTTCAAAATTCTGTTGCTTCAGATTTAGCTGAGTTGTGGAAACAATAGTATGGCTAAAAAAATTTAATGTCATTTACTAAGAAAATGACATGTTTAAATTTAAGCAAGCCTTGAAAACCTTTAAAAGTAAGTATGAGGAGGGCCAGCCGAGTGGCGCGATGGTTAAGAACTGGCTTGGGACACCAGAGGGCCCTGGTTCGGATCCCACATGTGAGGGCCAGTGACACTGCCCTCTACAGCTAAGATGCTGAACAACAGCTCAACTTGGAGCTGGGCTGCCGTGAGTCGCTGGTGACAGCGTAGGCTGCAGCCCCTGGTGCAGTGGGTTGCCATGGGCTACCGTGTGTAGCCCGCAGCCAGCGTGAGCAGCCATCCAGAAACCGGTGACTGATCTGCCTCGCCCAGGAAGAGCACAATGATGGTGCCAACTTGGGCCAGTGAAGCAACATCCTCCACAACTAGACTGAAGAACAAAAAGACAGCAACTTGTCTGTTCCCCTTCCCCCAGTTCCCCAGCACTGTTCCCATCCCCCAATTCACCAATAAAAATCTTTAAATAAAATAAAATAAAATTTAAAAAAAAGTAAGTATAAGGAAAAAGTGACTCAGTTCACAGTTTAAAATTTCACTCAAAAATTACCTGGTTTACACTCTACTTAACAGAAGAAAAAAAAATTTTTTTTTTAACTGAGCCATCCTGCCACCTGTTGGCAGCTCAGCTCAGGCCGTGAATCGAACCAGCGACCCTGTTGCTCAGAGCTCGCACTCTTTTTTTTTTTTAAGATTTTATTGGGGAATTGGGGGGAGGGGAACAGCATTGGGGAATCAGGTAAGGGGAACAGACAAGTTGCTGTCTTTTTGTTCTTCAGTCTAGTTGTGGAGGACGTTGCTTCACTGGCCCATGTTGGTATTATCATTGCACTCTTCCCAGGTGAGGCAGATTGGTCGCTGGCCACTGGACAGCCACTCATGGGAGCCCACTGTAGCCCATGCTGTCGCCAGCGACTCACGGCGGCCCAGCTCCAGGTTGAGCTGTTGTTCACCATCCTAGCTGTAGAGGGCGCAGTGTCACTGGCCCTAATGTGGGATCCGAACCGCAGTTCTGCTGCTCAGAGCTGCCGTCCCAGCCCAACTCAACCAATGCACCACTTGGCCAGCCCAGAGCTCGCATTCTTGAGGGAGCTCTTAACCAACTGAGCCACTCGGCCAGCCCAATAGAAGAAATTCTTAGCGTCATATTAGTGAAGTATTTCATTGTTGGGCTGCCTTTCTTCAGGTGGATTAATGATATAGTGATTTTTTTAGACTCTGAAATAGTTATTTTAAAGCTGTTTCAAGAGTTAAATACCTTATGCTATTGCCGCCCATGCACCTCGCTGCTCATCTACTCACTGCCTCACCTGGTTGGCAGGGGGCAGCATGTGGGCTCTCAGAAACTGCAGCACCTCCTGGATCCTTCTTCAGTTTCTCCAGGTCCTATGCCAGATTGGGGTTAGCTCAGGAATTCGCAATTTTGGACCACGAATCCTCTAAATAAAGTTTTATCATAACAACCAAAATAAATACCTTAAAATGTTGATTGTATTTTTCAAATAGAATTATCTCCATTTAAATTATATGAGCTTAAGAAAGTTCATTAAAACTTCTAATAAATAAATCTATTTCTAATAGGTTTCTTCAGTTGCCAAGGGGAGCTTAAAATGTGTTTGTTTACTTAACATCTAAAAACCCATTTATCCTTAAAGACTTTTTTAAGGTAGGTAATAAGGTCAAATTTGATTAGAAGTTAGTTTTTGTTGCTTAATTTAAGGTATTTATCAGTCTCCCAACTTTAATGAATCTAGTTATTACCTAGTGATGTGTCTGTTTGTTTTTTAAGGTTAACAATCAAGATGGTACATGCTGAAGCCTTTTCTCGTCCCTTGAGTCGGAATGAAGTTGTTGGTTTAATTTTCCGTTTGACAATATTTGGTGCAGTAACATACTTTACAATCAAATGGATGGTAGATGCTATTGATCCAACCAGAAAGCAAAAAGTAGAAGCTCAGAAACAGGTATGATTAAAATGTTTAAGGATCATTTTTCTTATAGTTAGTAAATTTTTTCCCGTAAAACTAAGGACATAGTAGAATTATAAGTTAATGAGAAAATCTGTAAGACCCACATGAAAATGTTTTTCTGTCATATTTAATTTCATTGTTCCCAAAAGTATTTGTTTCTTTAACTCTTTTGACTATTGTAGCAACTTAGAAGAAAAAATGATAAAAAATAAAAATATTATAGTATTTTGTTGTGAACATCCTCATTAGACTATTTTTGTCAGCTTATAACTGAAGGACTCTAGGTAAAATTTTTCAGTAGATTAAACAAAATTTATCTTCAGTAATGATACACATTATGCTCTGTGTGACATTTGAAATGTGGATAATACTGATAAGCTGTCAGTCTTAGACTTAAAAACTACATTAATTTCTGATTAAGGAATTGTTAAAAAATGTTACTGTTAATATAATTTGTAGTTTTATTTTTCAACTACTGTCTCTTGTGATCATTTCCTTATTAGGATGATATAATTGTTTTGGTTCTTATTTAAAAAACAAGACTTCAAGAAGTCTTTCAATTTTTTCTTGCTGTTTGAGGGCAAGATGTTTATATTCATGGATATTCAGATTTCTTCTGTGAGTTGTGACTCTGATGCATTTAGTAAATATTTATTGAGCTCCTAGCATATGCTTGGAACCAAGGATAAAAGATGAATAAAACTTGTTTTTCAAATTCTGTAGGCTACTGTGAAAAATTGGGATATAAAGAAATGGCTGCTTCACTGTGTTATGCCTGGCTCTTAAATCAGTGAAAGCCGCAGTTTCATAAATACTGCTTACTGTATATATCTGAAAAGCAATTTGGACACTTGTGAATTTGTTCCTTGAATTTCATTATAAAATAATTCACTCAAGGCCTAGATTATATCATCGTATCAGTCAATTCATAGCTCTCTACTAAGTCTGACCAATGTAGATTTTTTTTAAAAATGAATTTCAGTATACCCACATGTCAGCCTAAGTGCAGTTTCCCACCCTCCCCTGAATCGTGAAAGTCAGTTTAAATCTGAGGTCAAAATATTGATGTCATAGTATTTTAAAACCTTTTAAAAGTAGAGATGTGACTTTTAAACAGAACTTTGTCATTTATTTTTTTAGCTTCTAAGATCCCCTAGAATACACATATGGAAGACATGTAGATAGCCAAATACGTATAGGTATTTAAGTAATACACGGATAGATTGTTACCACTAAACCTTGAAAACTATATGTAGAGTGTGGTTCAAAGCATCAGATATGTGAAGTATTAGACACCACATCAGTTCTCATAGTGCCCATGGTAGGAAGAAAAGGCTTGTCCATGATAATATAAATTATAATCATAATTAGATTATTCCGATCTTTTTTTTTATAGAAGCAAGATCTTTTTTTTATAGACTGCTCTAGTCCTGGCAAAAACCTAGACAGAGGAAGGGGATGATAAAAGGAATGGAATAGGTGAAGTAAAATAATAATGAATTCTGGAAGGACTTTCATGATAAGGGAAAAAGGACATCTTACAAATGAATCCAAGATATATCTGGAGTCCTCAAAGACTCATAGTATCTTCATGAAGGTTCAGAAACTGGTACATAGGGCAAGTGTATGGGAAGATGACATTTGATTAGGGCATCATACCCAGTAACTTTCAGAATATATGGTAAAATTGGAAGAAAGAGATGTGAGTGCACTAACCCCAAAAGAGAAGATAACCATCTCTGTATATCTAAAAAGGGTTATTTTCTAGAATTTTAATGTATGCTTGTGATAAGGGCTTCTTATACTTAACATACAAAGTTAAAACTCAAACTCTTTGCTATTTTCTACTTAAATACATTTTTAAACCCTTTCCGTAAGTGAATTTCTCTATTTACATTTAAATTGGAGAACTTTAGCTGTGACCTCAGTGAAAGGTTTTTAACCTACGTTTAAATAGGTCATCTCTGTGTTTTTACTCTTAACTTGTTAATGTCATCTCCCAACTTTCTAAAATTATTTTTTCAAAAGGACAATCAATTATATAAATCTTTTAGAACCTGAATAAAATGAGTCTTTTCCCCTGCTTCTTTTCTCCATTTCCTCCTTATCCAGGCTAGGCAAAAATACTAGTTTACTATTTTCCACCCCACTTCTTAATTTTTTAAATTATACTTCACATGGAGAAAAATGAAGTAGCATGAAAGGATAAAAAATATTATGAAACAGTTAAAAAGATAGGTACGCAGTCAAATGTAAGTTTCCCTCCTACCTCTGACGCCCCTCACCCCTTGGACCACTGTTTTTTTCTCCACAGAGACAACAGCTGCTTGAAGAGACCCACTTTAAAAACCAAACAAATGTTAGTGACTAGAAAATATATTGTAATTGTCATTAAGCTGTAAACCATAAACCAATACATGAATATAAGCCATTTTTAGAGTAGTCCAATCATAATTTTGTTTTTCTAGTTAAAACATTATAGAAAATAGGAGCTCAGTTAAAGGTGTCAAAGCTAGACAGTTAGATAATTTATTATCAGAACACAGTTTAGTGGTAGTGTGGTGTTTTGGGTGCTTTCTTTTCATTTGATTGTTAACCATGTTCTGCTTTCCCAAATAAGGAATAGTAGTGTTTCAGCTTTCAAATTAGACAAATCAGGGTTTGAGCTCTGGTAGTACCAATTCCTACCTGTGTATCTTGGCAGTTCTTATCTCTTTGACCTCTGAGTTCCTCATTTGAGAAATGAGAATAATAACTACACAGGATGGTTTAAAGGATTGATAGTAAAGTACCTAGCACAGTCCCAGCCATGTGATAGATGCTCAGTAAATGTTAATTTCTTTTCTCTTCAATGTTAGTGCAACCTGGAGACATTATTAAATGGGACTGCTGTGGTGGGAAAAAAGATTCTAGGTAAACGTGAACATAACATTTCTGTCTCTATAAAGTAAACAACATAGCTGATAATTTTTGTTTTTAGGAAACCCCAGATACAAATAAAGGTTGTTGTTATTTAAAGCAAGAGGCAATTTTAGCCTACAGTAAAATTTTAAGGGCAATTAGCTAATGAGGAAAAAGACAGGATTTCACAACTTGGCACTAATGACATTTGGGGGTGGGGGTTGGGACAGGCTATCCTGTACCTTCTAGAATGTTTAGCAGCATCCTTGTCTCTGCCAACTAGATACCAGTAGCACCTTTACCCCTCACCCAAGTTGTGACAACCAAAACTATTTCTAAATTCTGCCAAATGTTCCCTGAGGGCCCAAATCACCCCCTTTTGAGAATTGCTGTTTTATAGCATGGTCTAAAAAGAACACAGGTGGGATGGCTTCACATTTATAAAAGCCTTAGTGAAAAAGAAGAATTAAATTAATCTTATTACAGATACTAAAATAGGATACCTTTCATAGCTGGCACATAAAAGATTTAAAGATAGTGACAGAGAAGAATTTACAAGAAAGGTAAAAGGACCTGGGAAAGGCAACTTTATCCATCAATTCAGTAATTTTACAGGGGGATGGCTAAATAGGAAAAATGATGTGGTTCATATCACTTTTTTAAAAATGCTGTATTAGTAGGATATGGTCAACACACATTATCCTAGTCCTTTAACCAGTCTAAAACTATATTGCTGTGTGATGGATGTGACTTTTCTTTTAGAGCAGCAATACCCTTGACAAACAGCAAGATTTTATATCATCAAAAGTATTTTAGGAAACTATAACAATATGTAGGTATTTTTTGAGCAGGGGTGATGTATAATAAAACAAAACAAACAAAAATTAGGTAAATATGATTTACCAGTGCATCTTCATTTCTAAAAATGTTCACATAATTGAAATTTGAGTATGTATTCTATAGATTTTTAAAGACTCTCTAGTGGTCACAAACTCCTGTCTTATAATTGGAGAAATGAAGGTAGTGTATCCGGTGGTTAGAGTGTGGGCTGCAGAGTTGGACTGCCTGGATTCCTGTATTTCCTCTTCCATTTGCTAACTTTTAACCGAAGGCAAATTACTTAGTCTGAGCTAAGCTTCGGTTTCTTTTTCCATGATAGGGAAAAACTGTACCTATTTCATAGGATCACTCTGAGGATTCAATGAGTTAATCCATTTACAGTATTTTGGCATAATATTTGGCACACTCAGTAAATATTTATCATTTTTATTTTGGTTGATAGCTTTGTTGTATTGTTAAGAGCTTATAAGTTTAAGGCTAGTTTTGCCAAGCTCTGAGAAATATATGCAAGTATTCTTCTAATTCGGAATTATTTTTATCATATCTGGTTGCCTAGCCCCAGGAATTGACTTTAAAAGGGACAGCCTCTCAGAACAATTTGAAATGAGATAGATATGAACACCTGTTGGGGAGATCTGAGTATTTGAAGAAAGCTAGGCACCTATTTTCAGATACTCTGTGAATGTAAGGAAGGAAATTCCTACTGTCTATTTCTTGATAGTCTTAATTCCTCATTCTTTCATCCTGAGGTTTCACCTGCTTCTGTCACAATCATCCTACTAGGAAAGAGAAACGTGTTGGACCCTAGAGTCTCACTGGAGCAATGGGAGGCCCTGTATCTTCAGTCATGTACCCTGTTTTCTCATTTCCCCTCATTTCCCAGGAGCTGGTGTAAATTGCCCTGCTTTCTGTGGGGTAGATCCTCAAAGTTTTCTTTACCGAAGGGCTTAGAATGGGAAGGATGAGATCAAGGGCCCTAGAACATCCCTGGAAGATCCTTGTATGTCTGTTCATTGCTTTTTAGACTGCACAGACACCTGTTTTGAAGTGCCAATGTCTAAATATCAAACTAAAGGAGGTTGCTTGTTTTTTCTTTCTAGGCAGAAAAATTAATGAAGCAAATTGGTGTGAAAAATGTGAAGCTTTCAGAATACGAAATGAGTATTGCTGCTCATCTCGTAGACCCTCTTAACATGCATGTATGTATTGTTAATCTTACTCAAGATTTTTTTTTTGTCCTGCATTTTGTGTCAAGGATCCCAGAGACCACAGCCAGGTTTGAGGATTCCAGAAGGAATCATAGCATTCAGCACAGTGGTACTTACGGATATGATTTATTACAGCCAGAGGATACAAGGCAAAATCAATAAGGGAAGAGGGTCATGGGATGAAGTCTGGAGGAAATCGGGCACAAGCTTCCAAGCCTTCTCCCCGCGAAGTCACACAGGATATGTTTGATTCCTCCAGCAACACGTTATTGAGAAACATGTAAAATGTCATCCACCAGGGAAGCTCATTAGAGACTTTATGCCTAGGGTTTTAATTGATGCTGGTCATGTAGACTTTGTCTTCCTAACATCTACGGAAATTTTAGACTCCCAGGAGGAAAACAGGTATCCACCACAAACTGTATTGTTTACACCAACAGTTTAAGCACAGTGAGCTGTTCTTATCAGGGAATGACGGGAATCCCCTGAACCCTAGTTTCCATATTCCACCCAGGGGCCAGCCTTGCAGGCAGGTCTTTCTAAGGATAATAGTCTTAGGCCTGTTATGTTAACATACTTTTGTGCACATTTACTTAGTTAAACTTGTACTTTTATATATTCACCTTTTGCTTATAAAATGTACTGCTTTAAGTCATGTGGATATTCGATTTGGAGTTTAAATCTAGATTTTTATAAAGTTTTGTAGACGATGCAAGATTCTGAATCCCAGTTTTTCTATTCATGGCCGTGGCAAACTATTTCCTCTTTGAGTCACAGATCCCTGATGTATAATCCAGGGACAATGTAATACCTACTCTACCTGTTTTAAAAGGGTTATTTTGAGGATCAGATTAATGCAATAAATAAACTCTAAAATCGTATGTGAATATTTTGTAACAACAGGTATAAATAAATTAATAGAATACAATATTCTACCCCTACCCCCAAATCTAAAAAGTAAAAATCTACAATGTCTTTTAATATCTGTGTGCAGAGAGACATATATTTATCCCCCAGAATTAATCCGCTATTTGAATTTGACTTATAAATTTACAGTGGTACTTTCTACCTTACCTATATTTGCTTCTGAGTAAAGCTGTACTAACAGACTCAGTTTTTTGTTATAGCTACAGTGAAAGTAGATGAGTTTTATAGATTTGGCTGTGGTTTTTGGTTTTTCACTTTTCTTTAAGTTGTTAAGAAGGTAAATCTACTGTAAATATTGCTTCTGACTGACCCTACCTTCAGCCCCTTTACTCTGCAATATTAGAGCTAGGTTGTTTGGGTTTTTTTTAAGGTCTTTTTCAGTTTATTTCAAAAAAAATTTTTTTTAGGTTGAGTCAGAAGGCTTTGAAATACACAAGCATCATCTATTTTGAAAGCGTTTACCCCCTATTTACTATTTATAAAGACAAAAATTTTAACGCAGTTTTACTTTTGATTAATACCATTCAGAAGTCAGTTTGGTGAGTATAGAGCTTATTTCTAAAATTCATCCCTGTAAATGCTTGACAGCATCATATATGAATTAGGCAACTTCTGGTGAGCTGGCTCTTCCCAATGAGCCAGTGCTGAATTATCTGAGCTGGTTCTCAGTCTTCTTGGCAGAGTTATGTCCCTGTGTTAAATGGACCGAATTCAGCTCATTAGAGCTGAGTTTTGAGTGTTGGACCTATTGCTTTTTTTTCTTATAGTACTAGATAGTTGACTATTAAATTGCTTTTGCAGTTTCATAGTTTAATAATTTCATTTTTGCTGTAAAAAGTCTTTACTCACATTAATATGTAATTTTAATCTTTTATTATCTATGTAATTATCAGATTAAGGTTTGCTGTTTTGTTGGGATTTTTGGGTACTCTAGTGAGTATACATCGTTGTAAAATTCATGTTGACGTTCCCTTTTTACTAGGTTACTTGGAGTGATATCGCAGGTTTAGATGATGTCATTACGGATCTGAAAGACACAGTCATCTTACCTATCAAAAAGAAGCATTTGTTTGAAAATTCCAGGCTTCTGCAGCCCCCAAAGGGTATGGTAAAAGTTTACATTTGCTACAGCGTTAAAAATCTTGGAAACTTTCTGTCATTATTGAGCAGGTGTTTTTGAAGTTGGATTTTCCAATGAACTGTCTTATAAATAACACTTTGTCCTTTTGGCTAAAACGAAAGTCTCTGAGCAACAGCAAAACAGTGTTTTCTACAATCTGTTTTGAAGAAGTTGATTTTCTTTGCGCTGCTCTCTGCTCTGAACAAAGACTATGGTTCCTTCCTTTTCTGCCATTAAAGATTAATAAAAACAAACGAATATTGAAAAATTTTAGTACGGTCAAAATTAATATGTTGATTATCACATAAGCTAAAGCAATTATCTTGTTCTCTTAAAGGAAATACTAAAATAACTTGTTAATTTCCAGGTGTTCTTCTCTATGGGCCTCCAGGCTGTGGTAAAACGTTGATTGCCAAGGCTACAGCCAAAGAAGCAGGTTGTCGATTTATTAACCTTCAGCCTTCAACACTGACAGATAAGTGGTATGGAGAATCTCAGAAATTAGCTGCTGCTGTGTTTTCTCTTGCCATAAAGCTACAGCCTTCCATCATCTTTATAGATGAAATAGGTATGCTATATTTTCTATGGGAGCATTTTAAAAATGCCATTTTTAAGGGTGGTATGATTATTTAGATGACCGGATTGAGTTCTTAAGATTTTTGAGGCTAAATTAATAAGACAAGAGAGATAACCAACTTACTAATATGCTGTGTATAATTTGTGTTGCAGAGTGAGTCTGTTCATTAGCCTACTTGACAGTTTTTTCTGTGTTTTCCCTCTTAAAACAATGCAGTAGACATCCATGTCCATGTTTCCTCGCACACATTTTCTAGGGCAGATACCTGGAAGTTGAGCAATTAGGTTAGTTGTGTGCTGTGTCCATGTTCCACCTCACTGGGATTACCAGTTCTTCAAAGTGCTTATACTTCTTTTCACTCTCATTAGTGTGTAGTTTGTTTTCCTACATACTCCTTAAAATTTACCTTTTCAGACATTATTGTTAAGTTTTGCCAATTTAAAAAACATGAATTATCTCATCATTATTTTAATTTGGGTTTCCCGCTTACTGGTAAATTTGGGCATCTTTTAACATTTTGATTAGTCACTTGAGTCTCCTTGCTTGTAAATTGTCAGTTTTTTTGCTGAGGGAGTTATTTGCATTTTTCTTGCTAATTTTTTGTTGATGTTTATTATGATTGCAGATATTTTCTAGACCAGCTTGTCTTTTTACTGTGATAGTTTCTTTTCACAGATTTAAATTTAAATGTAGTTATATTTATCAGTCTTTTTTCTTTATGATTTATGCTTTTTGTATCTGGTTTAAAAATCCCTTCACTACTTTCATAAATATTCTCCTTTTCTAACATATAGCGTGAAGTAGGATTCTAATGTCATTATTTTCCATATGGAAAACCAACTTAGAAAATAAATCATCTTTCCCTATATGTCATGACTTTTAGTAGTGGACTTTTTCTATATTTTATGGATCATCAATATTTTTCTGTTCCTAGTGCAATGTTATATATATAATAAAGGGATAGTAATTAAAACTATATCTTTGAATTAATTATACTGTTATAACTATATGTAAGATGATAGGCTATATAGAAATGTGGAGAAAGATCTAGATAATATAGTACTTTGATTACTTGTTTGCCTTGGGTATCTTATCAATTTACTCCAACTGTTTTTGGGTTTTTGGTGTGCATTTTGCACAAAATAACTTATAGCTGGATTTTTGAAATTTTAATCTAAGACTCACTGGGAAATGTGGTAGTTTCCCTTAATTTTGATAACCGATATATTTAGATTTATTTCTGCCACATAACTGTGAGCTTTTTATTTACCAATCTAGTGAACTGTTTTGCTTTCTTTATCCCCTGTTTGCTTCTGCAGGTTTAGAAGTTGTATATTCTTTTTCTCTTAGTGAAATATTTAGCATACCTGCTTGTCTTAGTCTAGGCTAATCATTTCTGCCTTCCTACCAAATAACTCAGGAACATTAGAACTCTTGAATACTAATCATTCCCCTCACCTCTTACATGTTGTTAACTAACATTTTTCTTGTTTTATGTCCTCCATATTTGTTGCTATGTTTATACCGGCAGTGCTTGTTTAGAGACCCATCTTTGCCAGTTTTTTTGCTCACTGTTACTGCTTGCATCTGCCTTTTCTGTGGATTTAATTTTCTTCTTACCCAAGTCTGCTAAAGTTCTTTCAGCAAAGATTGTAAATTATGTCTTTCTGTAAAAATGTATTCATTCTACCTTCACTCTTAAATGGTACAGAATTCTTTTCCTACAGCGTTTTGAAGCTACAAAGTACATTGCCTTCCCAACTTCCTTGTTGCTTTTGAGAATTCTGCTTGTAGCCTACTATTTTTTGTAAGTAATATCTTCTCTCTCTCATTGCTATTACATTTTGATCTTCTGCTTTTTGGTTGTCATTTTTCTAGGTCTACATTTATTTTTTTATATATCCTCTTAAGACTGGTTTTTAATGTGAGGATTCGTTAATTCTAGAAAATTTCTCACTATGTATCTTTGGATATTACAAGACTTTCCTTCTATAAAAAAAGCTTTCTACTTAATTTTGAGTAATTGCTACAGTTTTATCATCTAATTTTCTTCCATATTTCGTCAGTTCTATAGCATCCTGTTTTTGTTTTCTACATTTGAACATCCCTGAAATTGGGATAGCTTGTTATAATTTAATTGGCTGAGTTTTTTCTTTTAGCATCATAATTTAATTGGCAGTATGTTAAGTTTTTTATTGGCACATAAAATAATGGTGCAACTCAAAAGTCAAATCTTTGAGCTATAAAAAGCAATTTTTTGCTTGGCTGTGTTTAATCTCACAACCATTGGGTTTGTATTTTGTTGATTATATTTGAACTTTAGAAGTTCGATTTGATTCTTTTTCAAATTTATCTTTTTTCACTGTAGCTTGCTCTTTTGTTAGGATTTTAGTCCCTTTTATGTCTTCAAAATTTTAAACATACTGTTTTTATATAGTTGCTTTTAGATTTTCTGTTGTCAGAAATTCTAATTATCCTTTATATGCTTAATTCTTCTTCATTGTAATTTACTTCCTTGTGTATCTCTAACTTTATTTTATTTTATTTTTTTTTAAGATTTTTTTTTATTGGGGAATTGGGGGGATGGGAACAGTGCTGGGGAATTGGGGGAAGAGGAACAGACAAGTTGCTGTCGTTTTTTGTTCTTCA
>NW_017731511.1:2521194-2568588 GCF_001890085.2 Hipposideros armiger | reverse complement strand
GCAGTGTCACTGGCCCTCATATGTGGGATCCGAACCGGGGCCCTCTGGCATCCCAAGCCAGTTCTTAACCATCGCGCCACTCGGCCGGCCCTGTGTATCTCTAACTTTAGATGGCTTATGGCTTGTTTTTATATGAGAATCTTGTGTTGCCTAAAAAGATCCAGAGAAGTTTTCCTCTCTTCCACTTAGAGGCTTTGGGGTCTAATCACTCGGGACCAATTTTTATGATAATTTCTCACCTGGGATATTCGTAGGCTGAATGACACTACAGAGTTAGAGGTCAGGCCTGAGAGAGGGCCCCTGTGGTCTTGTTTTTTATTTGTTGGGGGTTATGTTTTTCTCCCCAGAGCTTAGGCCAAGACAGACAAGACAAGCTTTCTTAACTCCCTATAGTGGTAAGCAGAATTTTTTTTTTCCCCTGTCTGCACCGTCTGTGACTATATCATTTTGAGCATCTTGGCCTCAGCATGGATATTAGCTCCACAGCAGAACCTCCTGATGCTACACGTGCCTACCTGTTGTGCGCACGCGCGCACACACACACACACGCGCACACACGCACACACACACGCGCGCACACACACACACACACACGCACACACACACACACACGCAGTGGCAGAACCTCCTTGATATCGCACCACTCATTTTCAGGTTTTTTTCCTGAACTCTGTGGCGTTTTTCCTTTCTTGCAATCTCACGTATTTATTAACCTTTTTTTATTCAATTACTAGACTTTATTTTTTAGAACACTTTTAAGTTTATTCCCCTCCCCCCCGACACACACAACAGGTTTTCCCCTGTCATTAATCCTGTGCTTTAGTGTGATACATTTGTTACAGCTAATGAACCAGTGCTGACACATTATTAATAATTAAAGTACATAATTTATATTAAGGGTCACATAGTTTATATTAAAGGTCATTCTTTTTGTTGTACAGCTGTGCCGACTTTGACAAACGCATTATGTCATGTATCTACCATTATAGTAGTATACAGAATTTACCATGCTGAAAATCACCTGTGCTCCACCTATTCATCCCTCCCCAACTCCTGAACTCATGGCGGCCACTGATCTTTTTTTTTTTAGCTGAACCATCCTGCCACTTGTTGGCAGCTCAGCGGCAACTCAGCTCGGGCCAGGCATCGAACCGCTGTTGCTCAGAGCTTGCACTCTTGCGCGAGCTCTTAACCAACTGAGCCACTCGGCCAGCCCAACCACTGATCTTTTTATTCTCTCTGTAGTTTTGCCTTTCCCAGAATGTCATAGAGCTGGAGCCATACAATACATAGCCTTTTCAGACTGGCTTCTTCACTCAGCAATATGCATTTAAGTTCATCTTATGCCTCTATGTCTTTTCATGCTTGGCGCCTCATTTCCTTTTATTGCTGTATAATATTCCCTTATATGGTTGTACTCCAGTTTATCCATTTTTCTGTTGAAGGACATCTTGGTTGCTTCCACTTTGGGGCGATTATGAATAAAGCTGCTAACAACCGTGATATGCAGGTTTTTGTGTGGACATAAGTTTTCAACTCAATTGGGCAAATTCCTAGGAGTACAACAGCTGCTGGATCTTATGGTGAAACTATATTTAGCTTTGTAACAAACTACCAAATTGTCTTCCAGAATGGCTATACCATTTTGCAGTTTCACCAGCAAAAGAGAGAGGTCTGATTGCTCTGCATCCTCTGCAGCACTTGCTATTATCAGTATTTTTTTTTTAATTTTAGCTATTCTAATAAGTTTGTAGTGGTGTCTTATGTTACTTTAATTTGCAATTCCCTAATGACATGTTGTTGAGCATTTTTTCATAAGCTTAATTGCCACCTGTATATCTTCTGTGGAAACGTAAGGTGCCTGTTCAGATCTTTTGCCCATTTTTTAACTGGGTTGTTTTCTTCAATTTAAGAGTTTTCTTTGTATAGTTTAGATATAAGTTCTTTGTCAAATATGTGTTTTGTAAATATTTTTTCCCAGTCTGTGACTTTTTTTCTCTCAATGGTGTCTTCCATGTGGCAGAATTTTTAATTTTAATAAAGACCAACATCTGTTTTTTCTTTGATGGACTGTGCTTTTGATGGTGTGTAAAAACTCATCACAAACCCAAATTCACCTAGATTTTCTCCTATATTGTCTTGTAGAAGTTTTATAGTTTTGTGTTTGACATTTAGATCTGTGATCCATTTTGAGTTAAATTTTGTGAAAGGTATATGGTCTGTGTCTAGATCTTTTTTTTTTCATATGGATGGGATGTCCAATTGTTCCAGCACCATTTATCAGATATGCAATAAGTTTTTGCAAAAATATTTCAACTTTTTTGTTAGTACCTACATATCTTTTTCCATCCTTTCCAACATTGTCAGCCTTATATTTAAGTATGTCTCTTGTAAGCAGCACGCAGCGGTGTGTTATTTTTTTAATCCAGTCTAATATCTTAATCATGTACTTGGATACTCTAGACCATTTACATTTAATGTAATTACTAATATTGTTAGGTTATTTACACTTACCCAGCATGTTAAGTTTTTTGTATTATTTGAAATAGCCATCTTAACCAGAACCACTTCAATGAAGATAATTTAGGAATAATTAGTATTAAATTATGGTGGTTATGTAAGCATCTGAACTTAAAAAATTTATCTTTAAAAAAATAAGCAATTTTAAAATGACTAGATTTACTACATGCACAATAAATGAGTTAGTTTGATACACAGTCCAACAATGGGACACAATGGGTACAAAATTGGAACTGTAGAAGAAAATTCGGGATATGTGTTTGCCATGACAAGACTATCATGTTATGGTAATGTGTTTTTGCTGTGATTTTTAAAAAATGGCTTTTGAAAAACTTGGACCCAGCATATTACAAAGCGTTTTGCATTTTGTGTCACTTGCATGTATAATTGACAGACTTCAAGTTCTAGTTGCAGTGCTGAAATGTGAAATTTACTCAGAAATGTCAGTAATTTGAAGGGATATAAACCTGAACATTTGAAATAGGGATTGCACTAGAAAATCCAGGATTTGTTTTTACTGTTTCTTTTTTTTCATTCTTAGAATGTGCCACCTTTCTCTCTTTTCATTGTAGATGGAAAACGCTTCCCCCTTATTAAAAGCATTTTATATTCATTGTAGATAATTTTGAAGACAAAAAAATAATTCAAAATACAAAATTCAAGTTGTCCTTAAGTCTATCATTGACAGATAACCAAAGTTATTAGTGTTTTGGTTTTTTAACTATGTTTAACATATATGTACATGCATGCTAGTGTGTGTTTTAAACCATTTTCTGTCCTACATTTTCTCCCTTAATAATATTTTGACATTTTCCAATGTCAGTTTTATTTATTACCAGGAAAAATGTGTGAGGAAAAGGATGTGATCCCACAATTAAGAACACAAAGGATGCAGATAATCTGGAAAGTTAGGGCCAAAGCACTTAGATTTTCCTCCAAGACTCTACTTGATCCTTTTCTGGCTTCTCAGTATGAGATCCTTTACTTCTTTTATATATGTTGGCATAAATGTATTTTTAGGAAAGAGATGAAGGTTGTAAATTGATTGGTTTTTAATTTGCCCAATAAGTTGTTAAAATTGTTACATCAGAATAATGTGTGAAAAGGCGTAGTTGAACCCTTTTCCTTGTAATCATTCATAAAGTTGTCAGCTTTTGGTTAAATGATTTGAAATTATAAGAGTAAATAATGTATTATTAATTTCTAAAGTTAAAGGACTTTTTCCTTCTAGATTCCTTTCTACGAAACCGTTCAAGTTCTGACCATGAAGCTACAGCCATGATGAAAGCTCAGTTTATGAGTCTCTGGGATGGATTGGATACTGACCACAGCTGCCAGGTATTTGAAAGAAATCTGCCTTAAACTTGTGGTGTTGCGGTGGTAGTGTTAATAGAAATTTTTTGGCTTTTTTACAAAAGTCTTTTTTCATAATTATATTGGGTTGTCGGAAAAGTCATGACGCATTTTTGCAATGAAAAACAGAAAAAACATGTCATGACTTTTCCGACAACCCAATAGTAACCTTAAATGATGGGGATCTGAAAGAATGCGGTTTGTATGCATTTTCATCCATTTTGAGGTCTTCATGTTTAACAAAATGTTTATAGGTTGCCTTAGTGCCTGAAACAAATACAGCAGAAGAGAAAAAACCAGGGTGAAGCCTCTCCTTGGAATTTTTAGAACCATTGTGCCAAAGAAGAGGAAATGACTAGTGTCTCTGGGTACATGTTTCTTTTGACTCAAACCATAACCTTGCAGTCTTTTTTATAAAGATTTTATTGGGTAATTGGGGGAGGGGAACAGCGCTGGGGAATCGGGGGAAGGGGAACAAACAAGTTGCTGTTGTTTTGTTCTTCAGTCTAGTTGTGGAGGACGCTGCTTCACTGGCCCAAGCTGGCACCATCATTGCTCTCTTCCCAGGCGAGGCAGATCAGTCGCCGGCCTCTGGATGGCCACTCACGCTGGCTGCTGGCTACACACGGTAGCCCATGGCAACCCACTGCCACAGGGGCTGCAGCCTAGCCGTCACCGGCGACTCACGGCAGCCCAGCTCCAGGTTGAGCTGTTGTTCAGCATCTTAGCTGTGGAGGGCAGTGTCACTGGCCCTCATATGTGGGATCCGAACCTGGGCCCTCTGGCGTCCCACTCCAGTTCCTAACCAACGAGCCACTCGGCCGGCCCCTAACCTTGTAGTCTTTACTCTCAGTTCTTATGGCACTGATTTTCATTTCACCATTTTCATTCGTTGCTGAAACTTCCACACTTCCCACTTCCTGTCATGTGCACCTTCCTTTAGGATCCCAGTTTTATAATAGGACGATTGTCTGTCCTAGGTTTTGTCTCTTCCCCCTGTAAGGCTGTTGAAAACTAAGATCCGTTGGTATGCCCCCAAAGAGAGCCTCTTTGGGTTCCCATTTTCACTTAATTCCTCATCTCCGAGTATTCTGTCCTTTCCTGCCAGACCAATGATGTATTTTAAAAGCAAATTTTTAAAAAAGTTATCTGGCATGTTTGTTTTTCTGCCATATTGCTGGAAATGGAAGCTCTAGAACCATTTTTCTATTTTTTTTCATGAATCACCTGTTTGTATCTCTTGGAAAAATTTTGAAAAAATTAATGCTATTCTTTTGTTGTTTTAACTTTATTAGGTATTTTCTATTTTATAATCTATTTTTGCCCTTTTAAAAAAACATAATATTGGGTCTTTGGAAAAGTCATGACATATTTTCTCTTGTGTTTTTCAAAGGTCATTTATTTATATAAAGAACAAAGATCAATCAATGATATATTGCCCGTTTTGTTCGATAACCTCTTGCCATCTTTCAGTGAGCTTCATAATTCCTCTTTCATAGAAGGATTTGTCTTTATCTGCGAAAAACTGAACAAGGTGCTGATTTACAGCCTCATCGGAATTGAATGTTATACCACGCAAGAAGTTTTAAAGAGAGCGAAACAAATGGAAGTCTGACAGCGCAAGGTCAGGCGAGCATGGTGGGTGTGGCAACACATCCGATCCAAGCTCCAATAAGTTTTGACGGGTGATCAAACTTGTGTGTGGTTTCGCGTTGTCGCAGTGGAACACAACTCCTTTACAGTTAACAAGCTTTGGACGTTTCTGAATGATGGAGTCATCCAAACTGTCCAATTGCTGACAGTACACATCCGAATTGATGGTTTGTTCCCTTGGAAGGAGTTTGAAAAACACGGTACCTTTAAAATCCCACCACACTGAGAGCATAACCTTCCTCTGATGAATGTCTGCTTTCGATGTCGTTTGAGGCAAATCATCACGTCGGGACCAAGACCGTTTGCGCACCATATTGTAAACAGTCCACTTCTCATCACCATTACCATTTGCTTCCAAAAAAGGATCGTTTTCCTCGTTTAATGAGCATATTACAGATGTTTATATGCGCCGTCAAATAAACTTCTTTGAATTCATGCAGAACCCAAATATAGAGCTTGCTTATGTATCCCAGCTTCTTCAGGTGGTCATGAACACTTGAATGATGGATGTTCAATGTTTCTGTAATCTCTCGTGTTGTGTAACGTGGGTTGACTCGATCAATGCCTTTATTTTGTCGTCATCGACCTCGGTGGGCCTCACCAGCATGGAATTTCGTGAACTGTCATTAGCACTGATGTTCTGATAGAGCATTGTCTCCGTAAACTTCATGCAACTTTTCACAAGCTTGACGCGTGTTCTTCCCTTTATGGAAGTAAAACAGTAAAATATGGCAAAAATGCAGTTTGTTCTTCAATCTTCAGCTTGTTGTAAATCTCCAAAACTCAACCAAATCGCTCAGTTTTTTTTTTAGAATGAAGCTAAAACTGTCAACCTTCAAATGACTTAGCAATAAGTAGATGTGAATGACTCCCAAAATAGTACTTCCAAAAATGAACTAGTGCCATCTGTTGCAAACATGCGGCATGACTTTTCCGAAGACCCAATATATAGAATCATCTTCCATCACTTCTAAAAAATTATTTCTTCAAAACACCTATGTGTTTTAACTTCTTTTTCATATTTTCTCTCTGTGCTGTATTCTGGGTAATTTCTTTACCTCTGTTTTCTAATTTGATAATTCTAGGTTCAGTTGATTCTCTTCTGCTATTTAACTCTTTCATTGAGTTTATTATTTCAGTTATTGAATTTTTCAGTTCTAAAAATTCTTTTAGCTTCTTTTTCAAGTTTGCCATGTTTATTTTATGGGCTCTTGCCATCAGCTCATGTTTTTAATTGGATTAGAAAATCCAGAGCCCTGGCATCAACTGGCAGTGTGGCCTTGCCCAAATTATATAACTACTTTACCTAAATAGAGGAAATAATATCTACCAAAAGGGAAGGATAGTATCCATCTCAGAATTATTGTAGGATTTTAAGGAATTAATTGGAGTGAAGTGCTTATAATAGTGCCTCATATATATTTACTACATGAATATTTGCTATGTGATTTTTTTTATTCCTCCTTTATTCCTTTAAATATGTCAACATATTTATAGTCTATATTCAATAATTCTAATGTGACTCTGTGCATCTCGTTCTGTCATTTGTTTGAGTTGATGGTGGCTGTTTCCTTGTGTGTTTTGTGATTTCATGCAAAAAAAAACATTTGGTAGAACTTTGTGTGTGAATTTTTAGAACCTATGTTGAAGGTTTATTGATTTAAGAGGATTCTGTATTTGTTTTTTGCCAGATTTTTCCCCAACACAAATGTGTAAATTCAGTCCCAATATCCATGGTAGCTGATCTTGTACTGTGAAATCTCAGAGATTTCATGTGAGTGTTTATGTGTTTATATGTCTTTGCAAGAACCAAGACTTGACTCTGCTGAATGGGTTTTCTAATATTTCACCAATGTTGTCAGGCTGTAGTACTTCATGTGTCCCAGCTTTGCAGAGGGTGGTCTCTCAGCGGGCTCTCTGGCCTGTAGGGTGTCCAGTGCACCCCCACTCTTAGATCTGTGTGTGTCCATATGGCATGTGGTCAGCTTCAACCCTTGCTTACCTCCCGTATGCATAGGCTTCACTGCCACCCTCAGCTTAATTCCTGCACTTTTTTGCAGATTTGTCAATTTATTTGAGTTTTTTAGTACTTTATTGTTTTTATATGTTTTGTGGGCAGAGGGGTCAAGGATCTCCTATGTCTACCACATTCCCATACATCCAAAGTAGGAAACACATCATTCTGAAGAAGAAAATTAAGCCACATGCCCTCCTCCTACCTCACCTTTATGAAAATGTAATTTCATCATGAGGGGAAGTTGCTTCAAGTGTTGGTTGGATGGTTAGAGAAGAAAGGACAACTTAGATAAATTACGGTGACATTAATAATTGATTCTGCTACATCTATGCAATTCAGGTTTCCCAAAACTAATATCCTCTTAGGCAACAGTATTTAAATCACTTATACGATTGAATAGATGGGCCATGTAAGAGAAAATAGCTTAATATTATATTATATCCTATCAGATGATAGTTTTAAAAAACGAGGAAATACTGACAGTTGGATGAATTAATACTTGAGCCACTTCATCCAGAGGCCCACATCATGGTCTGATACAGCACAACTAAAAACTGAGTTTTCAGAACCATAATTTCTTATCACGCTAATAGTACTTACTGTTTTTATTATTACAAATTTTTATTTGAAGGAGCAAATTAAAATGTTGCTTTTTTATTAAACTCTGGCAACAAGTTTTTTTTTCCTTTTTTTTGTGTTGAGGGGGTTATAATTGATATTATCAATTCAAATAATAATTAGACATTTTTCTTTCATATGAACCAGCTAGCTTTACTCTAAAATTATCTATTATATGACTATGGATGGAGCCCAGTACTCCAGCTAGCTTTCTTACATGTCTGATGTGGCCACAAAGGAAACAAAAACAGTTGAATTAAACCTATTGGGCTAATTAAATAGCCCAGTTAAACCTATCATCATTAATGAAAATCCAAGTTAACTGATGACATATTCTTCATCTTGAGCGACATAAGACAAAAGATAACAGTATTTTTAGGATATTCATTAACATAAAGTTTTGAGGCATAAATTTAGATCTGATTATTTTAAATGTGAAATGATAACAAATATTATCTTCATATTTTATCTTAAAGATTTTTAAAAGCCTTAACTAATACCTAAAAGGTAAATTAATTTTGTTGATTAAATACTAAAAAATTACTGTTGCTTCCTATTTTGAATTTTAGCTCATTTATAGTAAATAATGTTAATATATGAGTAAAGGTTATGTTTTGCCCCTTAAATTTTGCTTCTTTAAGTGAAACTACAAGTGGTTGCATTCATTGTTGCTTTTTCATCATAAATATCATCATAAATTATCCTATATGTATTCATTGGACCATGTAATGCGAGATTTATTTGGATTCCTTGATCCTAATTTTTAGCATTTCGTTTTCCATACTTTTTTGTTTTGTTTTAGGCTGTTGCTCAAAATAAAGCCCATTTTTCAGTTTTTTTTCAGGTACTGCCTCAACCACAATGCCTTTTGTGATTCTCCATCGCCTAATATGATCAATCTTCAACACGCTTCCATACACTTTGAGTTTCTCTTTTAACACTTTAAATATACTCTTATCTCAAAATGTACTTACTTATATTTATCCTTTATCTTATGCAGTTAGTTAGTTCATTTGATCACTTTAAGACTTTTTGTTTGTTTTACATTTGGTAGAAATGTTCCTTCCTTACTAATTTTTTAGAGTTGTAGAAAAATCAAAGAAAATTGGTAAGAGCATTAATATTTTAAATTTTTTTTTAGGACCACTTAACCCAAACACAAAATTGCATTATGTTGTGGAGCTAACATTTCTCCAATTGATATTTGTACTTATATTATTTCCCTCTAGGTGGCAACCTTTCACAGTTAATTGAAAGTTATTTGGATCTTGAATACCATTAAATGTAAAGAGAACATGTAGAATGTAAGATTTAATGGGTCTTTTAATATGTTCTGGAGTTAGATTTTAGATTATTTCAGAAATCTAAGACCCCTTAGGCTGAAATAAAATAATATTCAATAAATGAAAGTTTCCGTTAGAATACCGATAAATGTCATTTTGGAGAGCAGATGTATGCTGTTACTGGGGTATACAGAAATATCAGCAGTAATGGTAATATTAAATTCCTTCAGAAATTAACTTGTTCTGTATATCTTTGTGTTGATTTTTCATCTCTGCATCCTTTATAAATAAATGACAGTGACGCAGAAGTTGTCAGGGTCATCAGCAATTTTTAAAAAATTCTACCCAGCATTTTGATGTTTACTTTTATTCTGTTGCTCTTGTTTAAAGTTGGATAGCTTGAGGTTTTATTAGCATTAAGATGTCACCTGCAATGCTGATACATGCTGATATGATGTATGAAATCAAGAGGAAAAGTATATATCTATTGTTATTACCAGCATACTCAGGCTTAGAGGAAATGATTCTCTCCTTAATATTTTTATTAAGAGACTTGAAATATCCCCCTGTATATACTCCCAACTTATAACATAAATAGCTTTTAGTTATTCAACGTGTAGCTGTTAAGCAACCATGTTTTGCAAAAAACAATAGTTTTTTTTTTAATCTTTATAATTTTTCAGTAACTGAACCATATATTATTTTCATTACTAGAGTCCAGTGAAATGCATCAGTCTTACCAGCTTTGTATCATCTGATCTATTTAAAAGTAAATTCGATTTGTATTTATAAATATTTGAGTAATACATACTGGGTTAATATCATATGTCTTATAAAAGATTCAGTTCAAATGCCATTTGATTTTCTAAGTCCTTGTAATAACAACCTGAAAATAATATTATTGGTGGATTTTAATACCTTTGTTTTCTTTATGTATTTAGGTCATAGTGATGGGAGCTACTAATCGTCCTCAGGACCTTGACTCAGCTATAATGAGAAGAATGCCTACCAGATTTCATATCAACCAGCCTGTAGGTGGTTTTGAATAATATTATGAACAGTTAAATATTCACTTTCTTAAGGCCTTTCCCCATGATTTCAAGGAAGGAATGATTTTTTTAATAGGACTTACCATTTATAATAGGCTGGGAAGGAGCAGAGCAAGAATCCCTGTAATTGTTTCTTTGTTCTTTCTACTCTCTTCTTATTTCTTTCGTTCCTAAGATTAATATTTGCTTCTCTTCAAAGTATATAATTACCTCAAGTTTGCCTAGATACTTTAGTGGTTTTCTTTAGAATGTAGCAAGTTATCTATGGAAGATACATAAGAAAATCTAAATTATAATTTCGGTTTAGCATAGAATGAAATTAGGGGGATTGGGTTAAAGAATTCTGTTCAGAAGGCCTGACACTGACAGGAAGAACAACTGGGATTTGATTAATTGTTGGCAGTTGTAATCACTGCTTTCTTCTGACAGGATTAATGATTAACCAGTAGCTAAGATACTTTAACTTCATGTGAGGGTGTTGTTGAACAGGTACTGTTCTCTCTCTAGCATCCTTTTTTGTTAGTTAAGACTTACCCTCACGTAGATGATTATAATTTATTGCTATTCTATAATTTTTGCACAAAATACTCAGAACTTGGATTTTGTCTACCTTTAGATTGAAGAAGAAAGGAAGAAAAAAAAAGGGTTAGTAATAGAAGATAGGTATGGGCTATACAATCAGCATGTTACATGTTTGGCTGTGTAGAGGAACTTTTAGTTCTTTCAGATTTTGAAATAAAAATATTACAATTCGTGTATAATCTGTCTAAAAATCATTTGTCTCATTTTATGTTCTGTATCTTATCAGATCAGTTTGTGGCAATAAATATGGTTTCCTAAAGATCGATGGCTATAGCCTCTATAAATTTACTCTGATCAACTATTTGCTACAGCTAAAATCTCTGGTTCCTCTACGGCTATGCCTGTACTTAACTGCCCTATGAGAAAATTTACCTGATAAAGCAATGAAGAGATTTTTTTTTTAATTTGATGTAGGAGATAAAATATAAAATATGACTAATATTTATATGTGTCAGACACCTGCTAGTCTCTGGTGAATGGAACATGGTCCCTGTCCTCAAAGAACTCTGTGTTGCAGAGCAGTCAGACAAGCAAATAAATAATGTAAAATGTATTTTACTAAGGTGTGTTTAAAGAACTGTGAGAGCCTGAGATGATAATGAAAACTAATAATTCTATCTGAGGAGTTGGTGAAACTTAAAGAATCCAGCTGGGCTTTGAAGGATGGTAGGAATTTGATAGGCCAGTGAGGCAAGAAAAGGCTTTGCTGCCAGAATGAACAAAGGCAAGAAGGTGTGGGAGCTCATGTTTAATGGTGACTTCAGGGGAGGTTCAGTTAGGGCACCAAGGAAAATAGATGGAGATGAGACTGGAAAGGTAGTTTCCTGCCAGGTGTAGATGAACTTTGTAGGCTTTACACAAAAACTTCAACTTCCTTTTGTTAGCAAGACATCAGAACATTTTTAAAGAAAATTAGTTTACCTCAGTGGTTCTGAAAACAAAAATTACATTGATAGAATATTTGCTTATAGTCCAATAGAAAACAAAGTAGAATATAATACAATAGAACATAGGATACACAGCATGGAAAATGGCCCTTACTAAAGTTTAAAGTTGTAAGTTTAATATATTAATTTTGTGAGTTATTAAAATGAGTTGTAACAGATGTAACGAATTTGTTATACATTTGTATACTACTGTTTTTGTAGAAACTGATTTTGTAATCCTCTTTTCATTGTTTTTAGCAAATGCACACACTATAGGGTAAATTTTTGTTTTTGCATAACTATATGATGTCAAAGTATATGATTAACTTTACTTTAAAATTCCTCTCCGTGTTTAAATGCTTATTAACAAAAAGTAGTCATTCGTGATCACAGAACATATCAAATTAACCTTTACTAACGCACTTGAGTTATAGAAATAGCAGGGTTTGGTTTTGTTTTTCAAGTCATTTGATTTGATACTCATTGTAACCAGCTCTGTTTTTTCAAGGGTTGTGGGAATGGGGATGAGTTCAGCCATAATAATTCTTAAGTCATTTATAGTTACTATATGTAAAGTATTTTATAAATGCTTCTATTCTCTGGTATAATATGAATCGTTACTGGGTGGGGGAGAAGCATACAAGCATATGAACAAATATACTATCGACACTAAATAAAAATTTGCTAATGTAAATTAGTGAACATGGACATTATATGTTGAAATGAAGGAACTTAAGGGTTAATGTTGCCATCTCTTCAATTACTGGTAAACATTTTGACAGTGGTGTTTTCAGAAGTTTCCCAAATGAAGGAAAGGGGATTTGCAGAGCTGTAGAGGAAAGACATTGGTAGTCATAGGCATTCATCTACTCAAGAAAGATCTAAGGTACGCTATCTCCCGGACATTGTGCTGGCACTGGGGGCTCAGAATAAGAAGATATAGTTCAGTAGGATAACCAGGAATGATTACTCGAGAGGCTAGAATCTAGACATTGCTTTAGCCAGTAGTTTCCATGACCTCTTTCAGAGTTTCTGTCATTCCCTATAGGTATTGTCAGCTAGTTTACAAGGGAAGGAAGAAATACTAGGAAAACTAGTTGATCCTTATTTTTTTTAAAAAATGATAACTGGAAATTATCCTGGTTTTAGGCTCTAAAACAAAGAGAAGCAATCCTGAAACTCATCTTGAAAAATGAGAATGTAAGTAGAAAATTACAATTTTCCCTATCCTACTTATGTTCATTAAATTACTTTAGAGATACTAAATAAAATGGAACTTGAGAATAATGTAGCTTTGAACTTGATGTAAATTACTGTAAACCTCTTGCTTGCTTGTGTAACTCAACAACTATGGTATACTTGAACTAATTAAAGATAACCTGCTTTTTAAAAAGCCATGTGTTTTCCTAGCTACACATTAAAATGCTCTGATATTTTTCAGATTGTTTTCCAATTATATAAGATGTTTATTTTTATACAGAAGTATGGGTTTTTTTTAATTTAATTGCAATTATTTTTGAAGTTGAAATTTAGATTTAAAAGGTATGATAATCAAAATCTTCAATACTTTTTGTGTTTAAGGTTTTTAAAAATAGATAATATAATCACATCTTTCAAAAATTAAAATATATTAAGTGGTGTACAGGAAAAAGTCTCAGTTTCTCCCCTGTGTTTCTTCTGTATTGTTTCAGATGGTATTTTGCCTATGTAAGTAAATTAAAATATACTGTTAGTCCTTTCCCTTTTTCTACATAAACCATGTTAATAAACCCCCATGCATTGTTTTTTTCACTTGTCTTTGAAATCTTTCCATATTAGCGTATAGTTTCCTGATTCTGTTCTCTTTTTTCTTTGCACTGTGTAAGGTATACCATAATTTATTTAATCAGTGCCATATTGAAAGACATCCTGGTGATTCTGGTTTTTCACTATTATCAAATACTGCATTGAATAGCCTTGTACATATGTCATTTCACACTTGTGCAGGAATATTAATAGGGTGAATTTTCCAGAAGAGGAACTGCTCGATATTTGTAATTTTGGTAGCAATGGCCAAACTGTCCATGCCCTGTTGACTCTCATTCCAGCAATACAGTAGAGTGCCTTTTCCCTACAGCCTTGCCAACAGAACACTATGGAACCGTGTGCCACCATGACAGATAGAAAATGATCGCTCACTATAATTTTAATTGCATTCTGTAGGGATGAAATGCATTATCTATTTTAAGAGCCACTTGAATTTTTTTCTGTGAAATACCTGCTCATATTTTTTGCCCATTTTTCTATTGCAATGTTCTGGTTTTTTTTTTATAGATTTGTAGGAACTCTAAATGTATTAGGGAGATTTGCCCTTTGTCTATATGATTTGAAAATATTTTTCCCAGTTTCTGTTTTGATTTTACTGGGGTATTTTCGTTTATCCCTTCATGGTTTCTGGGCTTTTTTCACTCCCATGTTTATAAAGGAATTTTCCAACTCTTGTTACTTTTCCCCCCAAAACTCTATAACCAAGTATATTTTAATAAAATGGTATTCCTCCCTATCCTAAACTTCATATTTAAACTCACTATTTGAACTTGCTATCTAAACTAAGAAACCAAATAAGATTCCCATAGTGAGGGATACTTGTATTTCAGTCGTTTTCCTACTTTGAATTACCATCAATCCCATGGCTAATTCTGTTCCATAACATATCTACTTATCAACCTCTCATGTTTTCCCATCACATCTCATCTGTAAATATTTTAGTTTTATCTCTAAAATAAAGAAATTTTATTTTTAGCCTAACCTGATTATACCTGGATTAGATTCAGGTTGGCAGAGAGGGAAATAGGACTACTTCTTAGGTAGAATTATACAATAATATATTATTTTATTAGGAGATATATAATATCCAGATGTCCTTTATGGTTTTATGTTTACGTTTAAATCTTTACTACATATTTGATATTTATAGGGATATATCATATGTGGTATGCATCAAACTTTGCTTTTATTTTTCCAGGTGGATACTAAGTTGTCCCAAACCGTTTATTGAACAGGCCATCTCTCCCTCATTAGAGATTCCACCTTTAATATATATTAAATTCTCATATATGTATTGGCTGTGTTTCTGGACTTTGAATCAGGTCATTGGTCTTCTGTGCCTTTGGGCACCAGCACCAGTGTTTTAATTACTGAGGCTTTACAAATTTTTTTTGAGGCTTTATAAATTTTAATAGCAAGTATGGCTTAGGTATCCCTTATTGTCCCCCAGCCCAAAGTTTCCTGGTTATTTTTCCTCATTTTTCTGTATGAATTTTAGAAATAATTTGTCTTATCCCAGAAATAACAAACACTAGTTTTTATAATTCAAGAGAATTAAGATCTTTTTGATGTTGAATCTTTTCTACCCAAAAAGCATGTATGGCTTTCTTCTTATTCATGTCTTCTCTTGTATCTTTCAGTAGTGTTCTGTTCGTGTATTTTTTTTTCATGTATTTCTTTAAACTGTATCAAAATAACATCTATGCTGTTTTGCAAAAGCTTAAAGAACCTTGCAAATTACAGAGATTGGATCATTGGTAGTAACCATTTTGGGAATCACAGAGCCTTTTAAAGAGATAGAAGCTCTATAGTCTTTCCTTAAAAAACATAAAATGTTTTTTATAATTTCAGGGAAATTCCCAAAGCCTTCCATGTATTCTAGGTAAGGAACCTACTGTCCTAGATGAGTGAGAAATCAACAAATTACATTTTGTCTTTAAATGAATATTTGATAACTGCTTTCAAAAAGACATTGTGTAGTTGTACTACTGTTTAGATAAAACACACATAATTGGTAAACCTTTAACAAGAGTAGGTATGAACAGTTTAGAGAAGAAAGCAAAGGGAGTAAAATCATTTCACAAGTTCTTTTGAATTAGGGTGACTCTATGATATGGCTACAAATTTAACAAGTGTTAGAAGGTAGTAGCTGACAATTTTATATTAAGTTATATTTAGATATATTAAGTTAATACAATTATTTAACTTAAAAAGATTTTAATGAAAGAGTACTGTGTGGCTGGAAGTTAACCTTTTCAAATTACATATGTGTAGTCTGATGTAGGTACCGATGATTTGCATATATATGATGAATATGAATAATGAGATTTCAGCTTAGTTCTCAGAAGATAGCCATACTTTACACAGGCCATCAAGTTTTCACATGTAACCTTAATCAATACTTTTTAGGGATGTCTAATTTTAATTTTGATTTCAGTATTCTTTTTTTCAACAGCAGTATCTTTGGGAATTATTTTAGAGTTCTATTTGTCATGGGTACAGGAAATTTTTAGCATTCTGTTTCTTCATGAAAGGACAAAGGATTAGTCTCTAATCAGCTTTATGGTGCAGAATATGAATGAATGCCCTCTGGATAACTGCTGACATAGGAGCATCTGATTTCCCACTAGCTGGTATTATATGCTGAAAGAATATTGTTACTTCAGTAGAATTGGAAAGACATTAATGTAATTTTTGTTAAAATATGCCTCAAATAAATTACACACACATTTATTTAATAAACTGAGCACCATCGTATTTATACATTGCTGGGCAGAATTAGGGTTTTTGATGCAAATAGACTACCAAACTTTTCTATTGTATGAGTTTTTCTTCTCTGAAGAAAAGAATGAAGCTTTTGAAATGATAGTATTTTTCGGTCTTGCACAATTCTTTATTTATAGATCCTTAATACAACTCATTTAAAAAAAGCTATAGTGGTTTCGGCTTAAAGTTTTAAGTATAAAAAGAATTAGAACTAAGAAAATGTATACCTTTGTACAAGTATCATGTTTGACTCTACAGTAAGGAGGTATATTTTTCCCTATACAAACTAACCTAAATGTATGCATTTTCTCTAACAGTAGGAATAGTTAACAAGCGTAGGCTTTGGAGACAGACCTGAGGGTCCCACATTTTGGCTTGACCATTCCCTGCTGTGTGACCTTAGGCAAATATTGTTTAGTGTCTCTATGCCTCACTTTTCTCACTTGGAAATTGGAGAGAATGCCAACAATCTCATAGAATCATTCTGAAAATGTAAATTAAATGATATATGTAAAATGCCTACAGTACCATGCAAGCATACGCCCAGTGGTAGATATAATAAATAAGTGTTGTTCTTCCAAACTATTTTAGCAGTCCATTAATTTATTCCAGGATTGTTCCCAGTACTTAAAGCCTTTTTGAACTTGGGAATTGTCTTCCTAGTTGCCTGTTGAAAACAATTCTCATTACTTCATGGTTTATCTAATAGGTGTTCCCTTATAAAAAGGGTTTCTTTTAGAGTACTTGCTATGTGCAAGCATTGTGGTGGGATACACAGTTGACCCTTGACAGCATGGGTTTGAACTGTGTGGGTCCCCTTTTATGTGGATTTTTTTCAATAAATACATATCATACTGTAAATGTATTTTCCCTTACGATTTTTTAAAATAACATTTTCTTTTCTCTAGCTTGCTTTATTGTAAGAACACAGTATGTAATACATATAACATACAAAATACATGTTACTTGACTATGTTATCGGTAAGTCTTCTGATAAACAGTAGGCTATGAGTAGTTAAGTTTTCTGGGAGTCAAAAGTTATATGTGGATTTTCAGCTGCATGGGGGTTGGCACCCCTAACCCCCGTGTTGTTCAAGGGTCATATGTACATTGTTTTATTTAATCCTCAGTTCATGTAAGGAGTCCATATGAGTACTATTTCACAGTTGAGGAAACTGAAACCCAGAAAACTTATGTGATAAGTTGCCCAGGCTCCCAGAGCGTGGCAGTGGTGGATCCCTTCACTTAACCGTATGGTGTGCTGCGTCTGTTCATCAGTCTTGCTCCCTCAGTGACTCTCATCTGCTTCTTGTCATTTTTTCTCATACTTCTTTTGTTCATTTTTGTAACTTTATCACCCTGTCATGCACAAGATATGGGAGTGGTTTAAACATAGTGTGTGGCCCACCCAAGGAGTGGTCAAAAAATAGGGTGGTGGTGATTGTTTTAGGAAGGAGACTAATTTTTTTTTTTTAAGATTTTTATTGGGGAATTGGGGGATGGGAACAGTGCTGGGGAATTGGGGTAAGAGGAACAGACAAGGTACTGCCCTGTAGAGGGCAGTGTCACTGGCCCTCATATGTGGGATCCGAACCGGGGCCCTCTGGCGTCCCAAGCCAGCTCTTAACCAACGTGCCACTCGGCGGGCCCTAACAGGGGGACTAATTTTTAACATCTCAGTATAATTTGAAAGATCTTGTTAAGTACTTGTTTGTTTGTTTTTTAATTTATGAAATATTTGAAACATACACAAATAACCTCATATTCCCCACCCATATTTAACAGGTGATCTTAACATATTTTGCTTTTCCTCTCCCCCAGTCACAGTCATTGTTAGCCTCCTGTCCTGATGTTGGTAGTTGTATCAGTTCCAATTATAGTTATGGACAGATACATAATACATGTGTATGTTATTTTTAATTGTTCACTATTACAAACAGTAGGGAGATTAGATCCTTGTATGTATATGATTTCATATGTATACTTGTAAAAAGGGTTCCTGAGACATAAAAAAGTATAAACTACAAGAAAAATAGACAAGTCTGACTAGGATCACACTAATGCTTCCAGAAGTGTGACAAGGTAACATGAACAAAGAGAAAGAACAAGCCATTGGGAAAACATTTGCAACCTTATAACCATCAAAGGACTAATATCCAAATTAAACAAAATTACTGTAATCAGTTTGTCAAGTTTTATTTGTGTGCATTATTAGATCATAGGTGATAAACTAGTCCTAGAAACTTACTATCTGAAATATCAGTATATGAAACATAAGTTTAAAATCTCCCAATATTATTATGTACTTGTCCATTTCTCAATGAAATTTTGGTAATTTTGCTGTATATATTTTGAGGCCATGTTGTTAAATGTATAATAGTGCAGGATTGTTATATTTTTCTGGTGAATTATTTTTTTATCAATATCTGATGATTCCTATTCCAGATTATTTTGAGTAAAAAGAATCTATTGATATAATGTAAATAGGGAGTACATTTGATTTCTTTTGGTTAATATTTGCCTTCAATATCCTTTTCCAATCTTTTACTTTTCAACTTTTGGTGTTTTTCCTTTCAAATGTAACTGAGCCTGTTTTTTGTTGTTTTTTTTCTACTGGGTGTGACTCTTATAAACCTCAAATAACTACATTTTGGTTTTTTATGCAGTTTAGTCTTGTCTTTTACCAGCCTAGTTTAGTCTGTTTGGATTTGTGGTGATTACTCATAAATTTGGATTCATTCTCTATGTTAGTGCTTTCCATGTATTATGCTTTGTCTTTGCTTTCTCTCCACATACCACACCCCCTTCCCCCGTGTTATTTAGTTCTATTGTATTCTTTATTCTCTTTTCCCCTTTTTCTACTGGTTTGGAAGTTATTCATTCTTTCTTAGTGGTACTCTTAAAATGTAGCGGTACCCTTAAAATCGTTTGATACATGTACCTAACATCCAAGTTAATGATATGTCTGTCCTCTTTCCAGTACTATAGTTTTAAGACTTTAGAATGCCTTAATGTAGATGTGTCCCCTCTGTTACATGTTCTTATTGTCTAGCATTTTAGTTCTACATGGTTTCTCTATCCCAAATTAAATTATATATTAAAGCTTATTTAAATTTACCTATATGTTTACCATTTTCTTTGCTTATTATCGCTGCTTGCTTGGCACCTACCTTCTAGGTGCACTTTTCATTTTTATCAAAGAGTATGTAATTTCTATTTAACCCCCACATTTAGCAATCAGAACACTGAAAATGTGAAGTCACAGTTGCAGAACTGACAATAGACCCCATATCTTCTCACCTGCAAGCCTCTTGTCCTTGTGTAAAGTTATACAAACACTTGGTCCTCCACATAAACAAATGGGAATTTAGTAACTAATAAAGGTGGCATTTCAAATCAGTTGGACAAAGTAGATGTTAAGACAAATGGTTAGCTAAATGGGGGCGGAGGGTACAGTAGGACCTCTCCCACGCTGTGTTCAACTCCTGGCTCTGGCAATGGTGTGACCTTGGGCAAGTTATTTCCAGGTCTCACTATTACAAAAATGAAAATGAGAATACGTAACCTGACAGGATTAAATGAGAATACATGTAAAGTGCTTAGTACACTGCATGACACGTAAGACTCATTTAATAGATGGTAATTATTATAAATAAATTTTTTTTCGCTCTCATTTTCTCTTCTTAATCTACATATAAGTTTGGTATGTTTATTTTCTCAAGTCTATTATGTGCCCTGTACAATCACTTAATTGGCTCGACTATACATAATCTTATGTTGGGGAGCAAAACTATAAGGCGCTGAATTAATGCTGAGGTAGTAGAATACCAAAACATTGCAGTTAAAATGATTTAGAGTAGTTCAGTGAAATATGTGTTTTGTAATGGACTTGGGACTTAATGATGCCGGCTATTTGCCAAGTATGTTGAATATATCATAGAAAAGTGTTACTCGGGACCTTTCTAAGAGCTTCTAAAGTGAATCCAGCATTGTTTGAATGTCTTCTTCAATATCACTCCATGATGTATCTAGTGAGACTTATTCCACTACTTTTGTCATAATGACAAGTAATGAAAATTCTATTTCAAACTTTAAGCTTTTATGTTTAAAAAAACTTCTAGAAACTGAAAATGCTTTTTAGTGATTCTCCTTCCATGCTGTTCCAATATACTTAACATTCTTTAATTCTAAGAAGAATGTTTGGATAGATCCTTTGCAGTATATTTTGCATTTGTTTGTTTTTTTAAACATGTTTTATATTTGTTTAAGGTGGATAGACATGTGGACTTGCTAGAAGTTGCCCAGGAAACTGATGGGTTTTCAGGAAGTGACCTAAAAGAGATGTGTCGAGATGCTGCCCTCCTCTGTGTCAGGGAATATGTTAATTCTACATCAGAAGAAAGGTATGTGTATATAGAGTTGATCTGCAATACTTATCAAACCCTTTTAGAGCTTTTAGGTTAGTTTCTTTTATTTTGCTTTACAATACCAACTCTGCTTATGGCATAAGAGGTAAGTTGGAATTAACAACCTCCCCCCCACAACTTTATTTATTGCCTTTTTCTAAAGGGGAGCTCTGAAAATGAATTGGGGGGAGGTTTTCAGGAGGGCCTAGAAGGAAGAGGAAGAAATAAAAGCTAAATTTCTACTGAAAATCCATGGACTCTATCACAGAAAGCTGACAAAAACTTAGGTTTGTCCATCTCTACTAGGAAAACAGGGATCTCTAGTACTCCTAGATTGCTTTTATATCTTAAATTCTTAAGTTTCATTTCATATGGAAATGAATGCCTTGTCTTCCAGAAATTCACATGTAAGTAGGGAGGCCTTACTTGGGACTAGACTTCAGCTTGTTATTAATAATAATAGATTTAATAAACAAAGAAACCATTTGTCACTGCAGCATACTTCACTTGCAACCTGTCTCAAAGTATGATGAGGTTGAGAACATGACTTTGTACCAACCTTATTCCAGCAAAGATACTAGTGAACTGGAATAACTCAGCCCTGGTAAACAATGTTCCTTAAGGAAGTCCTCCAAAAGGCTATTTGCCCCAACCCAGTATAACACTGCATTTCTAAACCCCTGTTCAAAGTAGCAACCTTCTTAACGAAGAATCTCTGCAACTTAGCAACCAGTGTACATTGGGGGCTTGTGTTGAATGAGTTCTCCACCTTTTGCCCCTTCGTTTCTCAGTCTCCCTTCCTCATCCTCCCCAGGCTTTCACTCCAAGTGACCTGGATCTGCCTGTTGTATTCATGTGTTTAATTACAGTGCCATGTCATAGCAAGCTTCACCAAGAAAAAAAACTTCACTTGGTATAGAAAGGTTAGCATGCAAGCTACCCTGTTACCCCTAGCTTTGTATGCATGAGGCCCAGACCTATCTTCAGTGCTCCCTTGAGCCCCATCATGAAGAGGGCAACTCTGTTTATATTTATTTGTTGTCAGGTTGAGCCAATTACTCTAGTGCTAAAGCTGGGAATATTTTACCCTCTGCAGACAATCTGTCTTCCGAAGGTTTTTTTATTCTTGTATATAAGATTAAGAGGAGGAAAAAAACAACTTACAAATAAATTTTGCTTAAATAAAATGACATTAACAATGAAAGTCTTGTTTTTTTGCTGTCCACAAAGCCCTGAAAATTTTATATTTTCAATATGAAAAATCTGGCTAATAGACTTGGGTTATCATAACTTTTCCCAAAATGTTTTTTTCTAAGTGTCTATAAATTACAAACGAGACATAATATACTGGATTTTGTTTTTCTTATTATTAAAGTGGGGAGGACTTAGACAAGTTGGTTTTTATGAATAGCAAAGAATTTTATTTTCAGTTCATCGAAAGCTAAACATGTACATGATTATGTAGGAATGCTACTTTTTAATTCTAGTTTTCATGGGAATAATATTTGACTCATTATTTGGAATTATATTCCCATTTTGGTAAACTGACACCTTTGTATAACATTTTCACCTTAAGGTAATATTCTGTACTTATTTTCTTATTGTGAAGTATTTGATTTTAGTTTCCACATCTATGTTTATAGCCAGCCATTTTAGCTTCATACCTCTTATTAATCAGTGCTTTTTAAAAATCTCTGAAGACTTGTATATATGCACAGATAATTCCTAAAAGGGTTCACATGAAGCTTTTAATTATGTTGTCTTTGGGGTCTTGGATGAGAGATTTTTTTAATCATGGTAAAATATTTTAGGGAGCTGTATTCTAAAGTTATTTGACTATGTGGTTGTTTTGTTTGCAATTTAGCCACGATGAAGATGAAATTCGGCCTGTGCAACAACAGGACCTGCATCGGGCAATTGAAAAGATGAAGAAATCAAAGGACGCAGCATTTCAGAATGTTTTAACACATGTTTGTTTAGATTAAGAGTAAAGGTCATTTGTACAGTTGAGTGTGACCTGGTTTGGTATGCACTGTTATCATTAGTGGAAATAGACTGGAAGGAGGAACATTCTTTAAACAGTGAAGGAGTTGAATGACCCTGGTTTTGTACTCTGAATTTTAAGTTATTGAGATATAGTTGTTACATAAACGGTATTACTACTTGTCAAAAATCATGAGGAGGAACAATTTAATCCAACCTGAGTGTGGGTGCTTATGTTTGACCTCTTTAGCCATATATTGCAGCCTTATAGCATTTAGACTGGTCTTAAAAGTAACAAAAGATTCAGTGAGAAAAGGGGGGGTGTGGTTAAATGCTGGTTTCTAGATATGTGAGTGAGAGAGAGAGAGTATTACATGTATATATTTACACATTTTATATTGACATTCTGTAGATACGTTTGAGTAAGAAACATTTTTTTACCCCAACTGCTGAATCAAAAAGTATCAAATAGTATATAGCGAAACTAAGATTGAAGGATGTGTCTAAAAGTTATAGTGGTTCAGCCATTTTCAGTTGCCACTTGTTTCAGCTTTTTTTTTAGTTGAGCATTTCTCTGCAATTGAATAGTTGAAATCAGCCACACCTGAATATTTCAATGTAGCTCAATTATTAAGGTTGTTAGGATAATCAAATAAAAATACTTGTTCAGTGATCAGCATTGAATAGTTTTCAGGCAGTTGCGTGATGAACACTGATTTCATCTTTTTCTGCAAGCACACTGTGTAATGTTTTTAATTGATATACGTAAAGGTGAATTGAAAGCCTTTCAAAAGAATGGCTTTGCAAAACCTCAGTGCCACTCAAAACATGCATGTGACTTTTTTTCCTTCATTTAATGTAACATAGTTCTGTTGAAACCATGTTTTTTTTTAATGTTATTATAAAGTTATATGTTCTTCAATTATGGTCAAATACAATTTGGTCATCAAAAATGAAAGTTTGAAGCAAATAGCTGTTACTAAATGTGCTAAAAATACTCATTTTGTAACTGAAATTTTTAAAGTTTTCTTAGCATATTATAATGTGCCCTAGTTAGTACAGATATACACATCAAAATTCCCATATTGTATCTGTAGTCATTTGATGCAACGTGCACTACGTGTAGGTGAACCATTTTGTTTTGTCCAAAATTTCACTAGCCAGAATTCTTTGTAGGCACTTAAACACACAGCATGAGGCAAATGGCACAATACAACCTTGAGCAACTTCTGAATCATAAGAAAGATTAAATTATGCTTTCATATATTTTTGTTAATATATTTCTTTGAAAACTCTTAATCTTTATTCATGAGTTATTGGATTCATTTCTTTGATAATAAGCCTCTCACTAGAACCTATTGAATAGTTTGGTTTTCAGTTTGCTTTGAGTGGTGGGTGGGATAGAGGTTATGGGAGAACACTTTGGATAACATAAAGCAAATTTTGAAAAATTGTGAAGATGATTGAAAAATTGAATGCAAACCACAAGATAACCAAAAAACTTTCATCTCCATTTTTAATAATTATACTATTATTTTATAAATGTATAATAAAGAGGTCCCTCTTAATTGATTTTTCTCAACTTATGCCTTGGTCTTTGTCACTTATGTAGAATTTTCTGGGGGGTTTTGGTATGTAAAACTTACCCTTGAACTGTTTTTATCTTGCTATGTAGCTTTCACACTTTTATAGCGTACATGCTAGTATCTAATCATTATTTCTGATTAGTATGAATTTCAGTAATCATTTAATTTTAATCTGATGACATTGATAAAAAAAAAAGGGGGTGATGTATCCCTCCTTATGTCCTTTCTTTTTATCTTCTCTTAAATCCAGAATATCCAGTAGTAGTAGTCATTAACTTTATCATGGTTTTAATCATCACATGAAGTTAGAGAAACACATTAATCCCAGCAACCATGACTCATCTAGGCATCTTATACCTTAAAGTAATTGAGAAAACTTTAGTATTTTTTTTTTTTGCTTACAGTTTCTGACTGAAAACATGCATCTTCCCTAGGTGATAAATGCTGGGAAAGGCCCGTCTTAGTTAGTTAGTTATATTATAGTTAACATGTAGTTTTATATGAGTTTCAGGTGTACAACATAGTTATTCAACATTTATATACCTTAGGAATTGATCACCACGATAAATCTAGTAAGCATCTATCACCATACAAGTTACTACAATAGACTATATTCCCTATGCTGTACATTATATCTCTGTAACATTTTTTTTATAACTGGAAGTTTGTACCTCTTACTCACCTTCACCTTCTCCCCCTTCCACCTTTGGCAACCGCATTTGGTTCTCTATATTTGAGCCTGTTTCTGTTTTGTTTGTTCATTTGTTTTGTTTTTCAGATTCCACATATAAGTGAAATAGTTCGGTTTTTGTCGTTTGACTTATTTCAGTTTAGCATAATATTCTGTAGGGCCATCCATGTCACAAATGGCAAGATTTTATTCTTTTTTATGGCTGAGTAGAATTTCATTGTATATGTATACCACATCTTCATTCATCTATCAGTGGACACTTAGGTTGCTTCCATATCTTGGCTATGTGAATAATGCTGCAGTGAACATAGGGGTTCATGTATTTTTTTTAATTAAGTGTCTTCATTTTTTTCAGGTAGATACCCAGAAGTGGGGTTGAGGAAACTTTATACTTTTGAAGAACATTTAGTGTTATATAATCCATCCTGATGTAGGCATGTATTTGAGATACATAGTTGGAGTTAGGTTCTGAGGTATTTCATTTTGGGTATCAGCTAAGAATACTGGAGCTGGAGTTAGACTGGCCTGAGTTTAATTCTAGGCTCCCCATTAATTAACTGTCCTTGGACAACTTACCTAACTTCTTTGAGCTTCAGTTTCTCATTTATAAAATGGTGTGACAGGGGCACCTACTGAATAGGGTTGTGTAATGGAATGATGCATACAAGACTCTCAGCACAGTGCCTGGCACAGTTAAACTGCTCAAATGCTCGGTGTCATGTTACTTTCTTACTTTTACACACTGATGGTACGTATTTGGTGACTAGGCTCAGTTTTTGAGCATTCTACATGCTTAGCCATTTCCATAATCCCCAAACCTATACTCTAAAAGAATGAGATTGCAATGATTATCTGTGTGATGTTTCTTTAAAAGCCTCATGGCTGGAAGACTTCTGAGAAGTCTGGTGTGTCTCCAACTTTCCCCAGTCCTTTTTAAAATAGAGTATAGTACCTAAATATTTTAATCAATTCAGTATCTCCTTTATGATTTCTCTCCTTTTTATCTTATTTAACCCCCAACCTGCAGCGTGACCCAGAACTCACCGTGTTACCAAAAGCTGGGTTGGGATAATGTATATATCCTATGTGGATCATAATAATGTAACATTAGTAGCTATAACTACTACTAGGTTTGGTGTTAGATCAGGATACCTGAAGCCTCGAGTGTGCCTATATAAAAAATGGCAGCATCCCTCATTGGTAAGATTTTTTTTTTTCTGGAATTGTGTTGTGGACAAATGTTACAACTTTCTTCTGGATAAAGAAAATAAATTGGATAATGCATACTTTAGAATTCTCTTTTTAGCTTCTCTTAAGGTCAATATCAGAATGTGGAATAGAATTCTGATATGCTGAGCAGCATATATATCCTGCATAACTGAAACCTCAGCACCAACTAGAAAGCTCAAATAAAGCCATAGAATCATTTCATTTACAGCTGACAGAAATCTGTAGAGGGCCTTCATTATTAAATTTGTTAACAGTCAGTTTAGTCATCAAAGATAGAGTTCCCTAATTGTCTCAAAAGTTAAAGCTCTCTTTACATGTATAGGTAAAAATTCTAAGACATCACGTTCATGGAATTGTATTGAGAAGATATATAGCACAGATTCCAGGTGCAAATGAGATCAAACCTCAAAGAAACCAGTTAGCAATGGGAGTGAAAACACACCCTCAGTAACACTGGTGTAAATTTTACACTATTAATACTAATAGCACATATAGGCCTCATTACTAACATACTGAGAGTATATTTTTGTGATTGTCTAATATTTACAGTTATAAACCTGCTTAAGAACACTTTTAGATGTAAGCTTTGTGCTTTGAAATGCAGTTGCAGTGAATGTTAATGCTGGTGTGGACAGCAAGGACACCGATTTTTGAATCATGACAACTCAGTTTTAAAACGAGCCAAACATACTGAAATAATTACAGACATGCAAAATTTGGAACTTAGAACAGTGGTGTATGCCTCACTAGCTTCCAGAAATTCTAAGAAAAAAGATACTGACATAGGGGGTGACATATCATCTAGTAAAACAAAGTCCTTTGCAGACATGTCTGAGGGAGATGAGCATTGTCTACTGGGCCATAATGTAGAGTACTAGTTAGGGTTCTGTTGCAGGCAAGCAACTCTAGCTGACCTGAGCAATAAAGAATTTATCTGAAGGATATGAGGAGCTCATGAGGTCAAAGAGAAGCTAAAGAACTGGAGTTAGGATAGAAACTCAGAAAGCTCCAGAAGGTATTCGGGAATTGCTTAAGAATATTGTTTTTATTCCTCTACGGGATGAAATGAACTCCCAACTGTTGATCTCTAAATTATCCAATCAAGATTCAAAATCCTGGAAGTGAGTGTGCAAACCCAGGTCAGAAATCACTGCATTAGAGATCCAAGATGGCGGAGTAAACAAACACTACCTGCTTCCTTCCATGAACACATCGAAATTACAACTAAATTACAGAACGATCAACCTGGAGAACCATCTGAAGTCTGGCTGAACAGAAGTTTTATAACTAAGGATATAAAGAAAAAGCCATGTCAAGACTGGTAGGTTCGGAGACATGGAATTGGCTAACCCAAACCTCCGTGTGGCACTTGAGAACTGGCAGGGATATCTCGGCCACAAAGGCTCCCCTCAGAGCGAGGGACCCCAACCCCACACTGGCCTCCCCAGCCCAGAGCACCGGTGCCTGGAAGAGGAGCCCCCACGACCTCTGGCTGTGAAAACCAGGATTTTGACCATTTGGATGAGACGGAAGGCTGTGGGAAGCCCAGGCGTCCTCTTAAATAGCCCGCACACAGATTCACTCCCTGGCACTCACCTTGGGCTCCAGCGGAGAGACAGTAACTCAGGAGGTGTTGGAGACATATGGGGGACAGACAGTTCTGTGGCTTCCGGACGAGGGCTAGAGGACAGTCGGAGGAGTCCTCCCATACAGCCAGCAGGTGGGCGCCATGTTTCCTGTGTTGAGCCCGCCCCCTATGCTTATGGCCACATCTGAATCTGATCGGCGGTGAGCGCAGCTCCACCCTGCTGACTCACTGAGACCCCACCCCACCCAATTCCCTCAACACCAGAGGCAGTTTCTGCAAGAGCAGCCAGCCCCCCCCCCCACATTGCCCTCTTTCTTGGAAAACTATCAGAGGCAGACCCCAGGTTGGTGGCTATTGGCCTCAGTGTGTTCTGAGACTTACTGAGTAGCTCCAGGCTCAGCACTGGCACCAAATCAAAATTTACATTCACCTGGTGACCACAACTCTTCCCACTCTAGAAACTCTGTGAGACCTTGCCTCACCCAACTTGTGTACCGCACAAGGTTTTATCAGTGGTTGAGCCTTAAGGGAGCTGGCAGGTGGCAACAGGCCTTGGGGTGTCCAGACATTTTGCGGAGCTACCCCAGGCCTGGTACTGGTGGCAGACGTCCTCAGTTCACAGTGTGGCCTCTCCCACGTGCCTCCAGGGTTAGCACAGATAGTGAACAAGCACGTATCGCTTTGTAGCTCTTACTATGTATGACCCATCTGGTCACAGGCAGTGGCTGACCTTGGCCTGCACCTGGAACCCCTGTCAAGAAGCCCCAGAACCAACATACTTGGGTGTTTGCTTCAGACCACAGCAGAGCACTGCCCAGTTAGCCCCACAAGTGGCACACCAAAAAGGTGGTCTCAACAGGCATCACAGCCCACTGAGGGAAATCCCACTCAGTGGGGTAAGCCCTCCTCCGCACAGCAGCCTGTAACCTGTGAATGTGGCCAAATCCCACAGCCCATCAGCTTAAGAGTTAACCCCACCCAATAACATTCCGATAGCACCTAAGGCTCAACTATAACAGGAGGGCACACACAACCCACACTAGGGACATTCTTAGAGCACCTGGCTCAGGTGACCAGAGAGGCTGTGCCAGGGCCCCATAGGGCACCTACTACATAAGGCCATCTGGCCAAGACTGGTAAACATAGCAGATCTACCTAATACATAGAAACAAACAGGCAGTCAAAATGAGGAAATACATCCCAAATGAAAGAACAGGAGAAAACACCAAAAAAAGAACTAAACGAAATGGAGGCAAGCAACCTACCAGATACAGAGTTCAAAACAATGATTATAAGTCTTGGAGCTTTGAGAGAATGACCCTCCAGGAACTCCTTCGGCTTAAATGGTTTGAGAGCAAGTATCTGGATTTACTGACTCATCGAGACTAAATGCAAAAGGAGAGCTGTATTTCATCCAAAGGAAATTGAGTCTTGTGGGGAAGCTGGCTGCACACACAAAACATGAAAAGTGACCAGCTAATCACAAGAAGCTATAAGCATATGCTAAATGAAGAACAGTGTTATAATTCAGGTGTGCTGGCATGCTGGAGGTATGAGCACATACAGTACAGTTTGTGTGGAGACCTTCAGGGACTGCTTGGTCCGATCCCATAAGCTCTTGATGACAGAGTGCTATTTGGCATGCCCAGCTCTTTAGCTGGGTGATTCAAAACTTTTTAACTCGTAATTTATCCTGTTCCAGGTAGTGCGTATAAAAAAGAACAGTGGGGACTGAAGCATAACATTGATTGTTATATTTCCAGTGAGTATAAGTCCTTTCCTATGATAGGCAGTCGGGATGAAGGACTGACTGATCATTCACTTCCCTTCTAGTATAATTAGGCTGGCTCTGGGCTGTAGGTTTAATAAGATTGACTTGACCAGGCTTAGCCCAACCCATGGACCTGCCTTTTGATCTTGTCAATATTTGAGCTGGGAATGGTTTGGGTTGCAGGTTTATATGTTTGTGGTTCTTTGTATTCAGTTCTGACAGGGCTCTGGAATCCAGTCAATGTGAGAATGCACAAGACTTTCCTCTTCTGTTATTTTCTCTGTAAAATCCAGGGAAGGGGGATTGTCTAGCCTGGCAGTTTTGTTTTTCAATATGTTTCCAGGTTTCAATCACCATTGTCTGAGTGTTGGCTGAATTCTCATCTCTGCAAAGTCTCTCCATCTAGGCAGGCCTGCTCTTCCATGTATTACATCCAGACTCAGGAGTCTACCCCTGATATAAAAAAGTACCAAGGTTCTCTGCTTACCTCTGAAGGGCTTGGCTTGTTTCTCCCTGGAAGGAAGCTCATTAAGAATTTCTTGGGTTGGCCGAGTGGCACATTGGTTAAGAGCTGGCTTGGGACACCAGAGGGCCCCGGTTCAGATCCCACATATGAAGGCCAGTGACACTGCCCTCTATAGCTAAGATGCTGAACAACAGCTCAACCTGGAGCTGGGCTGCCGTGAGTCGCCAGCGACAGCGTAGGCTGCAGCCCATGCTGCAGTGGGTTGCCATGGGCTACCGTGTGTAGCCAGCAGCCACCGTGAGCAGCTGTCCAGAAGCCAGTGACTGATCTGCCTCGCCCGGGAAGAGCGCAATGATGGTGCCAACTTGGGCCAGTGAAGCAACGTCCTCCACAACTAGACTGAAGAACAAAAGGACAGCAACTTATCTGTTCCCCTTCCCCCAATTCCCCAGCGCTGTTCCCATCCCCCAGCTCCCCAATAAAAATCTTAAAAAAAAAAAATCATATGAAAATGTTTTGGAAGCTAGGAAGTGAATATGTCTGTAGGTTATCATGTCCCTAGGCAAATCATCTCTGACTCTGGGCCTCCATTTCCTTATGTCTACAGTAATGGAAATGCTGAAATAGATGTGCTTTTCACTAAACAGCACACGCAACAGTGGCCATATCGATAAACGGAGAGCCCTTAGCAATATTGACCTTATCGTTAGGACTTTTAAACTGGGTGGCTTTCTTAGCTACCGATGGGTGTCACCCTTGGTAAATGGATTTGTCTTAATAGGCACAAATTATGAAACATGCCATTACATAGACAAGTCAAAGACACTCTCTGTACCTGGTGTTTCTGTGTGTTAAACTTATTTCATTGGCTCTGTTGAAGCTGTAGGTTTTTCTTTGGTTTGTTTACCTTGAATATCCAAAGATCTGGTACTTCATATAATTCTTTTATGTTTTGAGGATATGATCGGGATACAACCTCTGTAGTGGTTGATGGAATTAATTTCTTCCATGAAAGTAGGTTCTTGGTGAATACACTTATACATGGCAATCTTTTAATTAGTTTAAAATGCCAGATCAATACTGGAGTTGTTTACATGAAATAATCCATTATTATTTCAACCTGTGCTGAGCTGAGCTTTACCTTTGAGCTATTTATAGAAAGCAGGCTTATGCAATAAACATAAATCCAGATTTTTCTTTACCCAGAAGTTTTCATACTATATTACAGTTTGTAAGAACTTTCACATACATTATTTTAGTAAAATAGGCACAGAGCAGATTTAAGCTTCTGAAACAAACCAGCTGTATTTAAGAACTTTACCAAGTGTGATATTAATGATGCCAGCAGTTACAAATACATATTATGATAGTAAAAGAGTTCTGCCCATCATTTTGTTGCTTATGTATTTGAAGGTAGTAAAATGGTATTACATTTTAAAACATTCTGTTATTTAGATTTCTTACTAATTGAGACTGACTTTCTCTGTAGTTAGTCCAAATTAGAATGTCTATGGAAAGGGTAATAGACCTGGAAGGTAGGGGAAGGTACCTTGGTCACAAAAGATAAATCATTGAACAACTACCAAGGCTCACCTATGAAAGGCTTGTTTCTCAGTTCATCAAGACTTCCTTCCATCCACCATTTTGCTAGCCCCATAGAAAAGCATTGTTTTTATTTTGTCTAGGTTTTTCTGTATCAAACTATAATATCCAATCTCTAGCCACTGACCCATTTATTTTTAGTAATAATTTCAATTCAGTATTCTGTGGAATCTATATTAGTGAATTGCTTTTATATCACTTTCTTCATTTTGTGAATGTGTATAAATGAGTGGCACAATACATAATACTTAATAATGCTAGGGGGAAGAAAAATAACTGGTTACTATTCCAATATCTATATGGTCAATTCTTGATAATTTATACATTTTTGGTAATGGGGATATGCTCAAATAATAGAAACTTGTATCATTCAAAAACTCATAGGCAGGGGGCTGGCCGAATGGCTCAGTTGATTAAGAGTTTAAGTTGATTAAGGCTTAAGAGCGCAAGCTCTGAGCAACAGGGCTGCCGGTTCGATTCCCACATGGGCCAGTGACGCTGTGCCCCAGCTGAGCTGTTGCTGAGCTGTCGCTGAGCTGCCAACAGGTAGCAGGATGGTTCAGCTGGTGTACTAACAAGATTGCCTGTTTGATGGTGGGCTATGCCCACCCACAACTAAGACTGAACTCAGTACCTTGAGCTGAGCTGCCGCCCAGATTGCTCAGTGGATAGAGCGTGTGCTTTTAACAACAAGGCTGCTGGTTTGACTCCCACATGGCATGGTGGCTACGCCCACCCGCAACTAAGATTGAACACAGCATCTTGAGGTTAGAGGCCAAGAGCTGCCAACGGGCAGCCAGATGGCAACTGGCGTCCTCCACAACGAAGACTGAAGAACAACAACTTAGCTGTTCCCCTTCCCCAATTCCCCAACACTGTTTCCCTCCCCAAATACCCCAATAAAATCTTCAAAAAAAAAAAATTCATAGGCAAAGGCTGCACTGTGGTTTTCAGTCTAATATTTTAATCATGTACTGGGATACTCTAGACCATTTACATTTAATGTAATTACTAATATAGTTAGATTATTTATACTTATCCAACATGTTAAGTTTTTCATATTATTTGAAACAGCCATCTTATCAGAATCACTTCTAAGTAATGAAGATAATTTGGAAATAATTAGTATAAAATTATGGTGGTTAAGTAAGCAGCTGAACTTAAACAATTTATCTTTAAAAAAAAAAACGATTTTAAAATGACTAGATTTTCTACATGCAAAACCGATGGGTTAGTTTGATACACAGTCCAACAATGGAACAGATGGTAAAAAAAATTGGACCTAAAAGACAGGTAATAGAAAGGAGGAAGATAAGGAAAAAACAAAAATGAACTTGATGTAGCCAAGATTCATTTCTTCTTGCTGGGAATATGGGTTGGAAAGAAATCTATGTATTAAAGTATGCCATTATGATTTACACATGCCTTTCCTGGATTTTTTTCACACTGCCCTGTACAGTTTGGCATAATCCCTCACCACCACTTACATGTTCATGTCCTTACACATTTCCTGCCCTACTTTGTCCTAAGTGTCACTAGGGGTCAGCAAGCGAGGATCTGGGGAGAATGAGGGAGGGGCAACAAGCGGCAGCTCTCAGTTTGCTGTCACACCAGTTTTATTTGGAGTGAGGACAAGTAGCAAAAATTTTCATTAAGTTGTTAGGACATAAGCAAGGCAGGGACTCAAACCCAAACTATGGGCCTATCTGAAGGCCAAGGAAAGTATGGGTAGAAACATACTTTTCTGCATACAAAAGTAGTAACTGCTGAGATTAGTGGAGGTATGAGAGTTGTTGCCAAAAACAGACAAACAAAAAACCCCACCATTGCTTCCAACCCTGCTGGTTAAACTCCTTGGGGGCACTTTCAGAAAAGAGGGGCAAGTTAGAAAATAGAAAAGTGAGATCCTCATGCAATGAAATCTGGGGGAGTGGTCCCTGAGGAGCCCAGTCACCTCTAAAAATATCACTGTAATACTTGGCTGAGACCATGTGTGATTCACATGTAGAGCACCGTTTTTAAAATGACATGAATAAGGGCAAACAGCCTCTTAATTATGGTCTGAAAGAGCTGCTGCTGTTTCTCTCCAGTTACATGAAGTCCCAAAGCCCTCAACAATCATATGGTCAACTCACACTCAGTGTTACAGGCAGGAAAGACACGGCCTCCATTTTGAGAAATTTATTAAAATAAGAACAAGCATCAATGTACATACAAATAATCATATGCACTGTGTGGTGCTAGAGCAAAAGAGCAGTTTTAAATATATTTTTAAAAATCACAAAATATATTGGTTAAGGCACTACATCCTGTCTCATATTTTTAATAAATATGCTGTTTTTTTTTTAAAAAGGCAGTTGTGAGGACCTCTGATCAAATGAATCTAAGCATATACTATTAAAGACAATTACACTTTGCTGTGGTCATTGTATATTATTTATTCTCAAAAGAACTTTCATTAGCATTTTTAAGATTATCATTTAAAAAAAAACTGAGAATATTTTTTAAAAATCACAGTTTTCTGTTTCCGGTTTAAGTCTCTTCCAGAAAGACCTATGTACAAAAGGTACTGTTTCTTCACATATCCCTTAGCACAAGGAATTAGACATAAAGTACAAAAGATTGCCTCCCAGGAAGTAAAGCCATCAGGAGTTGGATGTCTCAGACTAGCATGAGTCTTTGGAAGAAGTATTTATTTCAACTGCAATAAAATCATCTAAGTTTGGAAAACTGGACCTTTCAGCATCCATAAAGGCTACTTTGTAAGTGCCCTCTGTTCAAGGAGCTTCATTAAGCATTTGGAGGACTCAGACCCCGCGCACATGTTGTGCGGTGTAGACAGAGCACCAGCCTGGGAGTCATGTGGCCTAGGTACGTGTTCAGTTCCACCAGTACCTCCTAAGCATGCCAGTTTTGTGTTTTTGTTGCAGTGCTCAGCAGCTCAAAGCTTGTGCTTGTGCATCGTCTGAGTTTGGTCACCAGTCAGATGAAATGGTTGGATTTGATGTTTTCTGTGGTCTTTTCCAGTGCTAGCTGCTGGCTAGTCTGATGGTGTAAGCAGGTTTTCGTTATAGCCGATGCTGCTGCAGTTGGCAGGCAAAGCCTCTTCATAAGACACAATGACCACAGCAAAGTGTAGAAAAAGTAACCTTCTACAACATTGCCAGATTGTCTGAGCCCTGGGTGTAAATCTTTCATCAAAGCACTCTACGCTATTGAATTAAAAGTCACGGTTTAACTAGAGTTATAGTATTCACAGAAGTGCATTATTAAGACTTCTCTTATTAGACAATATAACTTTGGTGGCAGAAGTAGGTTGCATAGATCTCTGAGATTAAATTCACATTTTCACACATTTGGTTTCTCCAGTCAGGTCATACTTTAGCATATGAGAGATTGGGCAGTAAGGCTGTATATAGGCATGAGGCAAAATGTCAGGAAGAATCTTGACATGAGCCACCTCATTCAAGGCGAGAAATTCCCCCCCCCCAGTTTTATAGAAGAGGCTGCTCTGATTTATTTTACTATTGGTATATGACATGGGGAGTATGCACGTTGGCAAGACTTAAGCTGGAAAATATGCTTTACTTTTGGGCAAGTAAACTAGACACATGGTCAAAGCTTTAAGAAATCTGGAACCTAGCCTCTCAGATGCTATAGAGAACACACTATCATTCTGAAATGATAGCAATATTGCTTTTACCTGCTAAGCTTTGGACTTCAGCTTGACATTTTTATGTATATATTGAAATTGAACTTTACATTTTTACCTCATTATAAAACCCTAGAATCAGTCATTGAGAAACAATTGGATACAAAGCATCTAATCACAAAAAATAGAAAAGAGAATCATAGGCCACTTCAGAAGGAAACTCTGGAGCCAAGGTCATTTAGTTGTTCTTCTCTAGGGACCTATAATAATCTGTCAGGACTTTCCATGCTTTGGGGGCCATGAAGCCGTCTGGGGGGTTTTCTCCTTCCCGGGCCAACTTCCTCATACGAGTTCCTGAGATAAAGTCAAACTCGGCGTGCCTGTTATAGAGGAGCAACAAAGAATTCTGCATAGGTAAATAACATCTACCTTAAAGATTCCTAGAGTGGGTTATAGGTTCTCAGACCACATTTTTTTTTTCTGTAAAATGCTGCATTTTCTAAAATGGCAATCTGCTAAATCTTCAGTTCTGTAAAGGAACTTGCAGAAGGGGGAATAATGACAGCTATAAGTTCAATGCTTCCGTGTCTTCTGTCGCTCTTCCTTACTGTGAGCTCTGAGCATGGCGAGTGCGCCATAAATACTCATTAAAATCTTTTTCTATGTTGACTTCCTTTCACTTAATGTGCCGGGCACTCAGTGCATACTCCAGGAATGTATGTTAAAAACAATATTTTGGGGCCATCTTCTACATGCAAGAGGCTGTGCTATAACCGCAGGGAACACAAAATGTGTAAAACCAGGTCATGGCCTCCAAGAGACGCCCATTCCATTCCAATTAGGAGCATGTGGAGATGCACTGGAGAGTTTTCCAAAGGGCCCCAAATTTTTATTTGCCTCAGTATTCCAGTTGTACAGCTGTTGATTAAAGAATTTTTCTCTGAGGGCCGGCTGAGTAACTCAGTTGGTTAAGAGCGTGAGCTCTGAGCAACAGGGTCGCCGGTTCGATTCTCACATGAGCCAGTGAGCTGCACCCGAGCTGAGCTGCCAACAGGTGGCAGGATGGCTCAGCTGGTGAAAGCATGTGCTCCTAACAAGTTTGCCGGTTCCACTCCCTCATGGAATGATGGTCTATGCCCACCCACAACTAAGATTGAACATGGCACCTTAAACTGAGCGGCCACGAGCTGCTGACAGTTGGCTGGATGACAACTGGACTTTGAGTTGAGCCAGCTGTGCCCTCCACAACTAAGACTGAAGGACAACAACTTGGCTGTTTCCCTTCCCAATTCCCCAATAAATCTTTTAATAAACAACAATAATAAAAAAGAATTTTCCTTTGAAAACCTACCTTTCTGGGTCATAGAAGTCCATGGCTTTTTTTACTTTGTTGTAAGCAGCCACTCGGAATGGAATGATTTCCACAGAAGTGAGGCCAGGGGCCATGCTCAAGACCTTGCCCCCATGAGTGGGTTCATACAGGTCTTTCTTGGTCTCAGGGTGGGGCATTCCTGCAGGGTCCCGGCCTACAATGTAGAAATTGGCCCCTGCAATCATCCGGGACCTGCAGTGCCACTGGACCTAGAAAACATCACATAAAGGACATGCCGGTCATCACTGACCAGTTTTGTGGGTCCCTGTTAATAGACACACCATTATTCCGCATTAAAAGTAATTCAATAATGTGGATCAACTCATAATTGCAGGGAAGTCAGTGAGGTGTCTAAGACTCCAGGCTCTCATCTTCATCTGCTTGGTTATGTTGGGTAGGACAGGAGCTTAGAACCCGACCCCCGCACCCTCCCCCCGCCCCTTAGAACCTGAAGTTATATTTCCTAATCTCTCCAAACAGGCTAGCCGACCAGGAACATGCAGACCTTACTGTTCTACCGAACTGTGAATTTTACTTTTCAGTCCCTCCCTGTTCAGAATAAATCACAGCTTCAAGGGAATTACAAACTCCACTCACTATCTCTTACCTGACTGCTTATAATGAGCTAATTACCTTCCGTATGCAGACATTGATTCCAGTTCAATACAGCATTGGGATTTCAAACTGAATTGTCCTCTTCAATCAGATAGAAATACAGAGGGTAGAGAGGAGAGCTAGGGGCCTGGAAGTTCGAAGTGGTTGAAAGGAATTAATTTATTCAACTCAGTTTGGGGCATTCCAAAGGGTTGAGACCCTTTCAGTTCATCATACTTCCAGCAAACGTGTTCAAATCCACTACAGTGGTTGTGCAGTGGGACAAAGAAAGTCTGTTTGATAGGCTCCCTGTGTGATGAAAGGGAGACATTAAGCATTTAAAGACAGGCTCTCCGTGAGCTTCTAATGTAGCTCACAGAGCATGGAGAATCACTAAGTAACTGGAACTGCAGACATTGAATATTAGGTTTGATACAACCTGCCCTATAACCTAGCTAAGTTGCATTATCCACCTCATTCACACGCCAACTTTCATATTCTCAAAGGCAGTGTATAACAGGGTGGATTTGACAGTTGTAGCATTTTTATAAGCACTAAATGGAAACATAATTAAGTTGGATAAAGAAGAGAGACTAGAAGATTTTAGCATCTGTGCATGACAAAGAGTCCCAGAGACACAGTTGCTCTTCTAAGTAAAGTTGGAGCCTGCACTTGAATCCCATGTCCCAGCTCAGGGAACCGCTCACCTCTGTGGGGCCAGCATATAACATGGGAGATGGGAAGATGGCGACGATGGTTGACTTGGGATCCAGGACCCCTTCCTCAAGCACGGCTGCGTGCTGTTTCATCCGCCAGTCCAGGGGCACGTCGTCATCTTTGGTCCAGCCACCCAGAGGGTGGAGCAGGAGGACCGGGTGCTTGTAGCCCCTCTCCAGGAGCCGGCGGCGGGTGTCCTGCATCAGCAGGGCATGGCCATTGTGGACAGGATTGCGCAACTGGAAGGCAAACACCGCATCTGGAGAGGAAGACAAAAGCCAAAGTCAAAGAAATGTAGTGTCGCCTGTCTGCAAGAACAGAAAGGAAAAACGCAGCTATGTTCATTGTTCGGTGCATACATATATCCACCTGCTTTTGATAATCAGCGGGAGAATCTACTTGGGTCATTAGGGTGCTATTCCAAAGGTACCAACCAATGTCAGAGTGCTTAGACAGGGCCAGGACGCAGAAGCAGGAAGCCCTAGAGGGAGAGTCTGACGCAAAAATAAAAACATTTGTTGCCAGAACCTTTCCTGCTAATGAAGTCTTAGGCGGGGGCCTCGATCATCAGTCCTCTTGTACCCTGCTCCAGCCTCACTTTCCCAGGGGTGTAAGTAATGATGAGGAGCATTTTCTGGGGCCCATGCAAGGTCTCAACAATCTAAAAATATAAAAGATTTCATTGGCAGTGGCCCTGGCAGAGGCGGGTACTACAACGCTGCGGTCTCTGGACTTCTCATCTCGGGGTGGGACTACCAAGTCAGGGACAGGACCAGCCAGCTCCCTTTCTCTGCCAGACATGGAAGGCCCCACCGTCACTCACCCTGGGCGGCCATCACTGGAGCCCAGAGGGACCGGTCTTTCTTTTGTAGCCTGAGGGTGTGAGGATGGTGAGCAGCCCCACCTAGGAGCTTGTAGGCCTTAAGCGAAAACGCTGACCCCTAACTTGTCCAGCAGACCGACACCTGAAGACTCACCGAAAAGACGACTGGCAGAGGGAAAGGGCCAGACACGGTGCAGAGGGCATTCTCCAAGTAGGCCCTCAAGCAGTGCTTTAAGGGAAGAGGCACGTGGTGTCATTCACCAGGCACTCACTGTGCGCCCACTGAATACCAGGACTATGCAAGCGGCAGGGACTAGACTACAGTCCTGCCCTCAGGGATCTCACAGTCTTGGGTGGGTGGGGGAATACTGCGGTAAACAGAGGATTGCAGCCACGTGATAAAGGAGGAGGCTCCTATTGGCCTTGGCGACAAATGGAGGAGCTTCTGTGAGGGGCCCAGGGACACTGGGCTGGTGGTTCCAATGCCTTTGAAATAACAACAAAACCATAGCAGGGGAAACATTCAAATCAGTTCTCAGGTCTCAGGTTTCCACTGCACCATGACCATCACCACCCACTCACCTAACCTCACACACAGGATGAAGGTCTGCTAGGATCCTGTCTATCCTAGTAAGGGACCCTAGCAGAAGTTCTGGCATATAATACAGGTTCAATAAATATTTGTTGAATAAATTAAAAAATAATAGAAGGTATTTCATCTTCACTTTAAGGAAACCTTCAAAACGACTTCACTTAGTGATGGATTATTTCTGGTTATGAAATAATATATATCCATATGGAAAACTTGGGAAATACAAAAAAGCCCCAAATAGAATATAAAAATCATCCATAATCCTATCAGTACTTTTTGTCTCTCTTTTTCAAAATATGTAAAGTGAAAATCTTCCCCACCCTTGGTCCAACTCCATCCCCAAAACGTAGCTGCTGTCATCAGAGACACTTCCATACATAAAATAGGTTAGGGTTTTAAAAACAATTACTGTTCTGCAATTTGCTTTTTCACTTAATAAATATACTTTGGGTATCTTTCTGTATCAGTGCATGTTTTTAACTGACAAATTCCAGTATATGGATGTAGTTTAACTTTATAAACTCTTTCCATATCAATAGACGATGTTTCCAGCTTTTTAAAACTATAAACATGCTGTTCCTGATATTTTTAGCTCTGTAATCAGAGTGTGGTAAGGAATATTAACAAATGCATTGTAGCCAGCCTACATACCAGCATTCATTTCTTTGCATTTCTGTTTGAGCTCTAGAGGTGTCAGGCGGTATTGGTCCAACCCATCATTCCACCTTATTCTTTCCAGTACCTGAAGGTCTCCACCAACCAGCCAATCCCCACTTTCCATCACCATCTAGAAAGACAATTATTAAAGTTGTTAGTGATTAATATCGATTTCTATTTATCTGAAAAATTTTCTCCTTGTGGACCAATCTTGGGTTATTACTGAAGAACTGCCTTCAGTTCTTCAAACTTTTTGATCTCTCAGCCCCTTTATACTCTTAAAAATTATTGAGAATCCTGAGTTTTTGTTTTTGTGGATTATAGCTATCATTTTTCATTTTAGAAATTAAAACTGAGAAACAAAACAGACCCAGGGTGCTGTTATGACCTGGGAGAAGGCCAAACCTAGAGAGGAGGAGTGGTTGGCTGCAGGCCAAGAGCCGACTCTACCATATTGTGGTGTAAAACCAAGATGTCTGAACTGGCCTTCCAGATTGTTTTCAAGGCATAGTTGTCAGAGTAGAAAGAAAGAAAATATTTTACTTATTATTTAGATATGTAACTTTTATTTTTTATTATTATTATTTTTTTTTAGCTGAGCCATCCTGCCACCTGTTGGCAGCTCAGTGGCAGCTCAGCTTGGGCCAGGACTCAAACCGCTGTTGCGCAGAGCTCAAACTCTTGAGCCAGCTCTTAACCAACTGAGCCACTCTGCTGGCCCCTGGATATATAACTTTTAAAGATGATACATGGGCTTCAGTTTGTACTTCTACCCTGGGATTATTAGGTGTGAGACTGGTGTGAAGAATGGTCAAAATAATGAAAAAGAAACCCATGATAGTTTGGATGTTGTCGGGCCTGACAACACACGTGGTTAGGCACTGCCACCTACTTCATGGCATTTAACCATAGTTTTTACATTGTACACCTTAAACTTACCTAATGTTATATGTCAATTATGTCAGTAAACCTACAAAAAAACACGACAACCTTTGTTTTTCTACAAATTTAAATATGTCCCAGATGATGTTGCAGTGCAATCAGTTACAACTTAGAGCAAATGTCTTTCCTCAATCATTGAGACAAACATTATAGAAAATCTTATACCTCAGTCAAATAATGGTTTCACAACCCTTCCTCTGATCAAATTCCATGTGCTGTGGTTTAGAACCCCTGGGTAGAGAGAGATTGTGCAAGGGATTTGGTTATGTTTTCACAGCCCCTTTCTAAACTCTGTACTCAGGAGAGTCACTTACCAAGAATATTATCAAATACCTCTACCTTTACATTTACTTTCTCCTCACTGCTTAGAGTCAGACTATAGATAAAATTTTGGAAGATTTAAGAGCCCAAATTCCTGGTAATGTAGTAACTCATTGTGGACACTAAGAGACCACCCTATCTATACTGGTTCTACTGGTGAAGGCAATACAGGACTAATTTCATTTGCTACCTAGCCTAAAAATGTGTCTGTATGAAGAGCAATGTTTAAACTATGTTTTTGGTCTTATTGGGATAGAAATGGAAAGGGGGCATTTCTCTCTCCAAGGTGATTCAACTGTCCCTAAAACTGTGGTCCAGCTATCAGGAAGAGAGGGCCAGTGGGTCTGCCTAATTTCCCAGGACTTCGCGGGCTCCAAGTCCCTACCTCCTGTCAAAGACAGGCAAGGGACCACAGCTAGAACGTTTGCAGAACTGGACACACAGAGGAATGAGGAACAGGCTTTAAGGGAGTCTGGTGATGTAGTGAAAGGGGAATGGGGCTTGGAATCACAGACAACAGGAATGCAAAAAGGAGAGGATGAACTCAACCACTAGGATGAAGACTAAGAAAGCTATGGTGAATTGGCTCAAAGGGCAAGGAGAGGAAAACTTGAAAGAAACAATGTGGAGAGGAAGAGGGAATGTGCAAATCAGAAAGAGAGGAGCAGCTGAGGACAGGAAGGTGTAGAGGTCAGAATGAAAAGAGGGAGAGGAGAGGATGGAAACAGAAGGAAGGGAAGAAATGGTGGATTCAGGAAAATAAGGTCATGATGAAAGAGTTCAGAGAACAGAACTTAAAAGAAGAAAACTAACATGTGATACAAGTGAAGAATATATATTCATTTCTGTGATAGGTATCATAGTCATGGAATTCTGTGGCTGTAAGGAACCTGTAGACCGTGTGGACTTGATGCTCTCATTTTCAGATGAGAAGGTGGTTTTACAGAGTGGAGTGGCACAGATCAAGTACACAGAGTTCAAGCTGTCAGCCAGGACCCAAATCTAGGACTCCTCCAAACCAGGCTCTTCCCATCGCTCTCACTGCCTCTCATCAGGAAGAGAGGGCCAGTGGGTCTGCCTAATTTCCCAGGGCTGCCTGCTGATGTTTCAGCAATTCCTTCAGAGGGATCCTGTGTTCATGTTTCATCCAGTTAGAACTGATTATGTGCCAGGTCCTGTGCTGGCTGCTGAGGATCTGATGATAAACAAAACAGATCAAGATGTGGTCCTTGATCTCAGGGTTTGGCAGTCTGAGTGGATTAAGAAAAGAGTAAATAGATAAAAATACTGTGGGACAGGTGTGGACAGCCAAGCCTCTAGGTCCTCAGAGTAAGCCAATTTCTTAAAGGGCAAAGGAGTAACAAATAAGGTGAGGAGGCAGGGGTAGGATGCACAGTGTCCTAGGTTGAGGGACTAGCAAAAGAAAGAGAGGATGATGTAAGACCTGCTGAGAATGACTGGAGGAAAGAACATGTGGAGTGGTGGTGGTGAGAAGTGGTACAATGAAGTCATGTCTTTATAAAGAGTTTCCGGGTAAAGCTTGGACAATCCCCTCCAGCTGCAGAATGGAGAAAGGATCCCAGAGGAGTAAGGAAAGAGGGAAGAAGTGAAATGTCTTGGCACAAGTTGGAACAGAAGAGAAGTGAACAAATTCAAGCAATGCCTAGGAGGCAGAAGCGTCAGTACTTGGTGATGGAATGAATGAACAAAGGAGAAGAAAGAAGATTGACATCCAGGTTTTGGACATGGCCAACATTGGGATGGTGGACCTGCCCCCCTGAGCTTGGAGACGCAGGAAAGGGAACGGGTCTGGGGAGAGGCTGTGCATGTAGAGTGTGAGGTGCTTACAGAATATGTCCAGGTGGAGTCATACAAGATAGAGGTCTGCATAATTATCCAATGCAGTGGTTCTCACCCTTCCTGGTGCATCAGAATCACAGAGAACTTTGAACTCCCAACACCCAGAACTGACCCCCAAATAATTAAAATCTGCGAGGGTGGGGTCCAGTCTTGGGTAATTTTTTACCCAAGCTCCTCAGGTGATTCTGTTGATCTAATTGACCGTATGGTCTTCACTGCAGAGCTAAAGGGAAGCCATACTCTGGTCTCTTGGTATCTACATCTGTAAAATGGGAATAATGATGCTTAGCTACTTCACAAGAGCATTGTGAGAAATAATTACTGTTTGGAAAAGCTTTGAGAGCCATGGATGAAAGGCAACCGGCCTCCTCCAAGCATTAGTTTTAGAAGTTTCACCCGTTTCTTCTCATGATTTCATATGTGATCATGGCACATGGTTTCATGTTAGTGACTCAAGAGAAAGAATTGGAAAGACTTGAATGGAAGGTCAAGGTGACTTCAGAGCAGAGCTATGCAGCAGAAGCAAACCATTTCCTTGGTGATTCTGACCATTTTCCATGCAAATATCACTCCCAGCACCACATGGAAATACAAGAAGGCCCATGATTACTTTTGGAAGGTTTAGGGTTCTAAAAAAAAAAATGTATTACTGTGAATTTCAAAGTGCTTTACAAAAAGCACAATGCAAAGAGTTTCTTTCCCAATAAAACCCATGAGTTGTGGGTCTGGTAAACACACCTTCAATACTCCATGTGTATTGTATACTAGGTGAGTGGCTTTCTCTCTCTGGCTATCTAGGCCCATTTCTCACCATTAGCTAGCTCACTGGGAATGTTTATAGAGTCTCTCTAATAACCTAATAGTACAGAGTCACCAACTCTGTTGTCAAGGCCACAGGTCACCCCATCATTCTCTCTGGCTTCTAAGAAATTCTGAGCTCCAACTGCCAGCACATGTTGCAAGACATGATGAAAAGAAATAATTGGTTAAGAGCTTCCTTAGGTTTTGTTTGTTTTTTTTTTCTTTTCTTTTTAGTGCTAATCATTTATCATAATCTTCGGGCTGTTAGGCCCGAAGAGTGGAAATATCTGAGCTGGCATGATGAAAAGCAACTATTCTTTATGTCACTGAGTGACGATAAGATCTAAAGCTTATATGATTATGATCAGGAAAGGAATGAAACAGGCATGACTATAGCCTAGACGCAATTCCTCAAATAGCTCTCAGGCAATGTCCTGCAACTTCAAGGACAGACTGCCAGCTTGTTGGAGAGAAGCTGTTGAGATGACTTTGAGCTGGATCTGCTTTAAGATTAAAGATGCTTATCTGCAAGGTGGATAATTGGGTCCAATAAATGAAAAGTGGGTTCGCTGCCAATTGACCTCTTGTATCAGAGGCTGCCACCAGCAGCCTTGAAAAAGCCCCGCCTATCTTGCAACATTTCACAACTGGGAAAAATAAAATAAAACAAAACGTAAGTTTGCCCGACAGATTTGGACAGGTTTATTTAAATGTTCGTTTTGCAGCATCTCAGGGCTGAACGACCTTGGAGTTATTTTGAGGCTGTTCCTCTCCTTTTATAAATGAAGAAACTGAGGCCCAGTGAGAGGATATATATTTTAGAGATTCCTGGGCTTCACACTGCTCTCTATTCCTGTGAACTTGCTGAAAATTAGTTATCCCAGCTAGGGAATTAGACAAGTCAAATCAGCAGTCTACGTCTTTTTTTTATTTCAACCCTAATGCTCTAATCTTGAATGAGGGAAGGTTTTGCATTCAGTTTTACATATTTTTCTTTATGGAACATGAACCACATCTAGCAATCCCATAATACCCTCCACTCCCACCCATCAGTAAAACCAATTAGAAATTGTGAAGGAATCTGAGGAGTTTTTATCTATTTTGCCTTGTGGCTGAATAGACTTGAAATGATCCTAATCAGCTGAACACATTTTTCAATCCAAAAAATACCCACTGATGAAAATGTGGTATCTCCCCTCTGGAAACTATGCCACTATCTGTACTGATTTTGTTTACTAAAACAATGTCATTGACCTCTACCCCTCCCTGGCCACAGAGCATGAACTCTGTGTCTTTTTCTAGTGGTTGGTTGGACCTACTCTGTATGAAGAAATTGACTTACCTTGTGAATTTTCAAGCTGGACAGGGCTGCAAGGTCTGGCTGTGGTTTTGTGCAGAGCTGCAGCTACTCCTGATGCTAGACTAAATTATCTCCTTGGTCCAGTTGTTTCCCATTCAGCTGAGGGACCCAAACATCACAGCATCGAAGGACACAAGAGGTCATTTAAACCAGCCCTCAAAATAAAGACATTTCTTTGCACCTTTCTACAAAGATCTCCCTGGCAAAATCTCCCTTAGAAATGCATTCTTCTCTTGAGCCCCAGTTTTTCTAAGTCCTTTGTCAAGAAATGAAAAAGGAATTATTTTTGCCCTGAGTTGAAAGAGATCAAGAAAGCCTTTCCAAAGGTTTTGCAACTTACTTTTATATGGGGATGTTTTGCACATGTTGTCCCCCACACACGGGAGCAACGCTCCTCTTTTCTATGTTCATAGAATTCAGGGTCTTGTAAGATAGCCACCCTCCGTCCACCATGTGTCAAGACAAACTTGCTGCATCCTTCCAGCCGCGTCTTATCCTCCGCAGAGACAGGCAGTACAATGGGAATGCTCATGTTGATCACTCCATCTGTGGAAAGAGCCACATGGGGCATGACTACGGTACAAGACGTCCTGTCCTGTAATGATGACTCAGTGTGCACAGTGTCTCTTCCAGACATTTCTGCAACAGGCATGAAGACTTAAATCCACATGGTTGTGTTGGCTGCACCAGTTTCTCCAGAATCTACGATGAGAAGTCTTTGAGGGCTTTCTCAAAGCAGCAGATGGGGCATTTGTGAAAAGTGAGCTGAATTTCAAATCATGGAGGTTGCTTCAGGAATTTGGGGGACCACGAAGGGGTGTCTCCCTTCTGGGTTCCCTTTTGAAAGCTTGGTCCAGACTTCAATGCACTAGGAAGCTTAAAGTTTTTAAAACCCCAATTAAACAAAATAAAGGTTGGCAAAACAAACCAAAACAAGCAAAAAAACTCTAGTCTTTCTTGGAAATGAACCTTGTAACAACATTGCAAGTCTGTTATTATTTGTTTAGGCTCTAATGGCACTACCAACACACAATTGGAAAAGAAAAAAAAATCAAACAATTAATATTAACCAACAGAACCCTAAACAAGCAGTACTCCTTGGAGGAGTGAAAAAAACATAAAGTTTATTTGCTAAAGCTCCCATACTTTCTTTGGAGCGTGAGCACCTCTCACCTTTATGCTAAGTCTCTTACTTTAAAAGGTATTTAAATAAACTGGTTGTTCCAGCTTCTTAGCACACAACACAATGAATTGGAAGGTGAGGAATGCGGTGTTCAGACAATTTACATTTTTAGCTGCAAGAAATGTCAAATGACAGCTTGACCATAAAGGCAGAGGCTGGAAAACTACTTAAAAAGAGACATAGAAACTGTGATGTTTAATTTTATGTGTGAACTTGGCTGAGGCCACGGTACCCAGATATTTGGTCAAACATTATTCTAGATCTCAAACATTTCTCTGAAGGTATTTTTAGATGAGATTAACATTTAAGTCAGTAGACCCTGAGTGAAGCAGCTTGCCCTCCGTGATGTGGCGCGCCTCATCATTTGAAGGCCTTAATAGAAAGACTGACCTCCCTGTAAGAAGATGGAATTCTGCCAGCAGACTACCTCTGTCTGGACTTGAACTGTAAGTCTTCCCTGGGTCTACCACCTCCCAGCTTACCCTACAGACTTTGGACTTGCCAAACCTCCACAAATGCATGAATCAATTCCTTAAAATCAATCAATCAATCAGTCTTCCTCCCTCTTTCCCTCCCTCCCTCCCATTTCTCTGGAGAGCCCACACATTAATACAGAAACTAAAA
>NW_017731511.1:2518508-2519609 GCF_001890085.2 Hipposideros armiger | reverse complement strand
TGGGTTGCCATGGGCTACCGTGTGTAGCCAGCAGCCAGCGTGAGTGGCCAGCAGCCGCAGTGAGCGGCCGTCCAGAAGTTGGTGACTGATCTGCCTCGCCAGAGAAGAGCGCAATGATGGTGCCAACTTGGGCCAGTGAAGCAACATCCCCCACAACTAGATCGAAGAACAAAACGACAGCAACTTCTCTGTTCCCCTTCCCCCAATTCCCCAGCACTGTTCCTATCCCCCCAATTCCCCAATAAAAATCTTAAAAAAAAAAAAAAAAGTTCATAGGCAGTAAGAGCAGGCCAAGCCCTGTGCAGAGAACACAAAACTCAAAGTCAGGCCTTCTCCCACTTGACTACCTGTATCATTCACCTCTGTGCTCAGTTTCCTTGCTTGAAAAATGGGATAATAAATAATATGTATATCCCTGGGTTGCTGGGAGGAAGCATTCTACAATCACTATTACAGTGGAGATTTATAGTGAAAGATAATTAAACCCACCAAATAGTCTAATTGAAAAAAAAAGAGGAAAGGCTAGCAATAACACCTTCAAGCGGACTGACGACCTAATTAGAAATCATGTTTTCTTTGAGTTGTGGGTTACTGAAAACACTGCTTATAAAGAGTGACTTGACCAAAGTAAAATAAAACAAAATGCAAAACCAAAGGTGGGCAGGATGCTGAAGGAAGCCTCGCTATATTGCAGTTGTGTCTTCCCTCAATTATTCTGGGTTGAAATACAAGGACTACTCCGCTGTCCTGTTGCAATCGCCTTCTTTGGTCCACTAGGGTCCTGCCCTCTGATCCACCTTAATCTTGGCCTTGAGTGAAAAATTCAAAGTGAGGGACCAGCACTCCCTGACAAGACTGTCAAAGTAAAAGAGCTGCCCTGTTGCCATGAGTCACCGGCGACAGCGTAGGCTGCAGCCCCTGTGGCAGTGGGTTGCCATGGGCTACTGTATGTAGCCAGCAGCCAGCGTGAGCGGCCAGCAGCCACAGTGAAAGGCCGTCCAGAAGCCGGCGACTGATCTGCCTCACCCAAGAAGAGTGCAATGATGGTGCCAACTTGGGCCAGTGAAGCGACGTCCTCTACAACTAGACTGAAGAACAAAA
>NW_017731511.1:2508421-2517346 GCF_001890085.2 Hipposideros armiger | reverse complement strand
ATAATTTATCTACTTATAATAATTTAACTACTTGGAAAGTTAAAGTACATACCAGGAAGGACCATGCCTAGAGAAATACAAACACAATTAAGAAACATGTTTTCAGCTCTCCATCAAGATAATCTTAAAGCAATAATGTCAAGGAGCAGATTCCTATTATGAAATTTCACACATACAACATACAAATATACTGTGCTCTTTGCTACGGTTAATTTAAAAAATTTAGACTATGTGACAGCAAAAACCTGGTGAAACCAGGTTTGTATTGAATATTATTCAACACAATCCAAAAGCATTATTTCAGATGATTATCTGTTTTAAAAATAATTTTAACGTATCTCAGGGGCCCCTCCAACTTCACAAGGAAGTTGTCTCTTGCAAATATGTGATGTCATAACTACTGCAAATAGTTCCAAACCAGGCTTTGGGAGAAGGTACAGATGCAAACTGCTCTAGAACATCTGAGAATCCTAGATGTTTAGAGGACATGAACATATGCTCAGTAGAACAAGCACAAATGCTCAGGCCAGGATAACCTGGATTTGAATCTAGACTTCAAGTAAGGCCCAGAGACTTGAAGTAGTTTCCCCAGGTTCACAGCTAACCACCGGCACACGAACACAGACAGTGTGGCTCCACAGCTCACTTCTTATCCACTCTGTATTCTATCTCTACTTAGGTAGAAGTGGGAAGCATATTATATCCCTGGTATCTATTTTTACTAATTGATTTCCATAGGAGTTGGGAAGCTTCTGGAGGGTGAGAGTCTCAAACCCTGACTATAGCCGGGGTTATACAGACATGTCCAGTGGACTCCGGTTGCAGGGGTAGGTGGTGAGGCCAGCAGAGAATTCCCACATGGCCAAAGGAGTCTTACAGAGAGTCCCAGAAACAGTCCCTAGAGGCTAGAAGTGGGTAATGGTTATGGACATAGCATGACATCTGGTCTCAATACCCCGCCCCCAACAGCACAGCCACACTGACAGCAACAGGAGAATAAAGGGATGTGTACAGATTGCAAGAGTTGTTTCACTCAACTTCAGAGTCCTCAACTGAAGTTACCACAGAGGAAGGGAACATTCTCCTGCCCACTTGAGAAAGGGGAACCCTGTACCCACACCCCTGTGGGTACAGGGACTTTAGAGGCTGGAGTGAATGAATGGATCCATGTGTCTTTCTGCACCTTTGTGGCTGCAGAGACACACAGATCCGCATGGCAAGTGGCGTGTGGCTATGGGCCTGGCTCGGGAGCACAGGAAACACCCCTTGGAAAGTCCCACAGACACTGTGGGTGAGCTTTAGAAGGAACTGGGATTTTTGTATGAGCGGGTGATGGAATGCTGGGATTCAAGTATTAACATGGGAAAGTGACCTCATTCATATCCCCAGATTGGTGGGCTTGTGGGGGATAGACACCTGGATCACACGGAAAGCGGGAGCAACAATAAGTAAGTGCTTCACCCACCTCCATGGTGGTGAGACCCAAATAAGATAAAGAATAGCAACATGTTTTGCAAATTGAAGAATACCATAAAACGAAATGGAAATAATGTGAGAGAGGGAGAGAGGTTTTGCTTAAATTAACCAGATGAATTATCTACATTAGCTGTTCATCTTTTCTGATCACAGACTCCTTTAAGAATCCATCAAAAGCTATGAACTCTTAATCCCGGAAAATGACCCTTCTCCCCTTCTTAAAACAGACTATTTTGCCTATGCTAGGATTTTTTTTTTTTTTGTCCCCATGCTCAGAAGTCCTAAACCCCAAGTTAAGAACCTTTGTTTCTATTAACATTGACCTCTGCAACCACAACCACCGCTCCGGTATTTTCCTGTAAGGAACAAATACTAGTCAAAGGGCACAGCACTGTGTCTGGAATAAGGTCCTCCCTTTCAATGTGGCCCACTTTTCTTTAGGCCACAGCTCTGGTTTGGATGCTCACGGTCAACCTCTTGTTCATGACATTTACTTGATGCAGACTGTGTTCAGCATGTGTCGAAATGAAGACATCAAGGTAAATGCCAGCCTTTCTTACACAAACAACCTGGCCTATTCACGTCTATTGAAAAGAACATCAGGAGAGCAGCTTGGTCTGGAAAGAGCACTGGGCCAGAAGTCAGGAGATTCTGGTCTCTGATATTGGGCCCCTCACTTACCAGTGGTATAAACTTGAGCAAAACACTTAACCTGAAGTCAGTTTCCTTATCTGTAAAGTGGGAAAAAACAGTTTTCTGTCTTCTAGGGGGCTTTCGTAAGGATCAAATAAAATACTGCCTGAGAAAATGCTTTGAAAACAGAGAAGTGCTATACAGATTCGCATTATTATTATTATTATTATTATTATTATTATTATTATTATTATTATTGCAAGCTATAAGTAAATCAAGTGGTTTTTGGAATCTAATCTTAGAAATGAAGGCCTCAGGTTGTGGGACTTTATCAGTCACAGCTGATGAAGAGGAATAAGGGGAGAAGGCCCATTGTAACCACTCTTTTCTGAGCTCTGATCTGGGCTTTATGCTTCATTCCCGAAGCAGAGACACAAGCCCAGAGCATGAACATCTTTCCCAAGGAAGAACGTCTGATTTGATTTTTCTTCCTACACGGTTTGGAGCCCTGCTCACTACTAGGAATCCAGTGGGACTCTGCCACCACCCTTCCCACTTATCAGCCATTGTCCCAAGGTCTTGAAACAGACAAGTTCCCTTGGATAGCCTCAGGCAGTTCTGGGAAGGAAATTATCATAGAAGGGTCCAGAAGCTTTCCGAATAACACATGCTTTCGACTTGCCAAGATCAGTTCTCTAAAAGCCATTCAGCTTGTGCCCAGAAAGCTGCCTTAATGCTCCCTTGGTAGAGGTGAGCGGATGAAGCTATCCTAGTGCACTTCACAGATAGGCATGACTATTCACACTTCAGCATCCACCAAGGACAGCAGCTGCTGCAAGAATAATGCTTCAGTCATGAGGACTCCATACTCTAATAAGCCAGTGCAATAACACGGCAACCTGGGTGAGAGGTGCTGCCTGCACGTCAGCAACATGGGCTGAGTTCATCCTGGCTGCCTCAGGGTGGCCCTGGCAGCTGGCAGCAGGGCTTCTGACTGTCCCCTGCTTTCTGAATAGCAGACCAACAAAGGGTGGGTGGAGGGGAAACAGACTAAACTCTCTCTTGGCTTTGTGTGCAAGAAAAACCTTCATTTTTCAGTTCCTTGGTTTTAAATAATCAATACTCCTTTGAGGATGACCAGAGAAGTCCTTAACATGGAAGCTTATACATAACACAATTGGACACACCTAAGCGATCTAAATATTTTCACAGTATGATTTACAAACCAAGGATTAACATTTCCTGTTCCCGTGAAGGCTCTGAGAAAGAGTTGTTTTTTTCTTTAATAATGAGTAAGAAACAAACAAATCAGTGAAAAACTATACCATCGAGCAGGGTGCCAAAGTGGATAATCTGCAAGTACTCCTTCTCGCGCATAAAACCTTTGAGGGGAGTGGCCCAGCCTTCACTCAGAACTTGAACCCACTGAAGATCCAGCTGCAAAACAGGAAAAGCAGGTGAACATTTCCACAAGCTCTGTTTTTCAGCCATCTGGCCCCAGGGCAGTTCTTTCTCATTGAGTTAACAGGAGAATGAAGGCAGAACCTTTTATGTTTTCAATGTTCCCATATGTTATGCTGACCCATAAACTTGGGGCCAGATAAGTTTGAGTCTAGAACTTCCCTACTGGGGAGTGGTGAAAAGTTGTCAAATTGAGATGATTTATTTGAACACTTTAGGCTGTATATATGTATCCTTATGGCATACAAGTGTGTTGAACATTCACTGTTCATTCTTTTTCCCACAAGAATTCTCATTTGGCTATATTTTTTTCACCAAATGTACTATTTACTTGACTGAACTGGGCAAACCATTGACTCTAAAAGTCCAGAGTTCTTAGCATGATATTGAAAACCCTTCAAGCTCTAGCCCTGGGACACACACGTGGTTTCAGGCCTATTCTGCCCCCACCCCATCTGAAAGTTCCTGTTCATCCTTTACAACCCATCTCCTGGAGCACGGCTCTGAAACCTTTCTAGGACTGAAAAAAAAAATTAATTATTAGATTATTTGAAGATGGGTTTTTCTTGTACCGCAAAGCCCATTTTGTTACTGGGACTATGATTCCATACTGTAATTATAATTATGTTTCTAATCTGCCTGAAGCATTGGAGCCTCCCAAATTTATTTCATAGAGTCAGGGGTCCTGTTTATAAATTTGTCATGACTTATTAGAGTATGGCGTCTTCATGAGCTGAAGTAGGTTCCTAATTTACTCTGCCTCTTATAAAAAAATGTCCAAGGTTTTAATGGATCATAAAATGATATCAATGAAAACATGGTCACCTTATATAGACCAACTAACACTGATTCATAAAAAGGCCACAGCACATGCAGAGCAGTTTGCTGGGGATGCCTTTTATATATTCCAGTAAAATAAAGGCAATTAAAGCGGTCTCCCTTTCCTCAGACTGGACTCTCTGATGAGGAAAAAGCAGGATTTGTAGAGTAGAAAAAGAATGAGGCATTCATGTCACTTTAATTCGAGGTTGCTTTTTGTTTTCTTTAAATTCTTCTTGATTGCCCAAGAAGCACTTGTATTCTGGACAAACTATTTTCTCAGCAGCTGCCAATGCATAATTACTGCCTATTGCCTGCACTATGGCATAACTAAAGGTATGAAGACAATTGTGTAAAATTGTCCTATGCAAATATAGAAGTTACCTTCCCGGCCTGCCTCTGTACATGGCAGTGATCAGCTGCCCTGTGATAACTCTTGGTGACAGATTTCCTTGGAGAAGGGGTAAAAAAAAAAAAGAAAATTGGCAGAACAAAGGGATTTTCTTTATGGACACTGCATTTCCCTTATTATTAAGAGTAATTGTAAATGGATTATAATGACTCACATTAAGCCTACTTCTTTGCCAGTCTACTTCTCCTTGGCCAGTCTGCGCTTTCTTACCTTGGTGATTGATAATGAAGGGAGAGCTTCTGCCTCGGCTCGGACTAGGTCCAGTTTGTTTTCTGGCACAAAGAGCTCGTGGATGCCTTTGATTATAGTATAAGGTACAATGTTCTGAAATGAAGCCGAATTGGTAACAGTTAAAAATGAAAACTATAAAAAGAATGCTCCCGTAAACAGATGATCTTTCATGATCTTATGAAATTAAATAATAATAATAATAATAAAGACAAAACCAGTCTACCCACCTGCTCTTGCAGAAGTTCCACTACCTGCTGGACACAGTCGCTTACGGAGGACAAGTTGGTTTTAAGCACAAGCTCAGGTGTTTCGGGTTTCTCATAATCAGCGTCAATGCCTGTAAATCCTGCAAGGCAGAAAGGAGAAAGTCACATTTGCACCAAAAGAGCCATCTTTTTCATCAATAAAGCATAACATACACATAGGTTGGAATCATGTGTTAAACTGAGAATTCAGATTATAACAGAAAAGGTCAAACAGCCATCTTTGACCTCTAGCTGTACCTGAGAAACTATACAGCTGTCTTTTCAGTATAGAAAGCTCTAAATTAACCACAAAATCTGGCTGGCTAAATCTAAGCTCCCTGTCACTGATTAGACTAGAAAAGGAAGGCAAGAGGATGAAAAACTCAAAAATAGTCCTACACACATACTAACATATACTTTCCCATTTTAGCTCCCTGAACTTCACTGCTTATGGCTGAGGTGATAGTTCTTGAAAAATATAAGCCCACATAAGCCCATGAACTACATATTGACTATATTACAATTGGATTAAAAAAATAGCATTTGCTGTATTTTGCCATTTTGGAAAACAGCTTTTGAAACTTCCCACAGGTTTCCGGGGACAGATAGGAAGGCTTGGTGGCATAGGGTGGCACTGAGCTGGTTCTCCTACCTTTGATCTCCCCAGCTCGGGCCCGTTTGTAGAGGCCTTTCACGTCTCTGCTTTCACAAATGTTTAGAGGCGCATCTACAAATATTTCAAAGAACGGCAGTCCAGCTGATTCATGGATTTTGCGGGCATTCTCACGATCCTGGAAAAAATTACACTTAGGAACCTAAGAAGAGGTTTCACAATGAAATTCTTCCTCAGAAAACATTGTGTGCTCCAGGATGCCACCGCCTGAGGATACCGCTGGGGTTTGTGCTCTGCAGAGGTGGCAGGAAAGATGTCCCTTCAGAGAAAGTCCAGAAATTTTGCTGTAATAAACACAGCTCTCTCAGGGACTTTCAGAGAAAAACCACAGCAAAGCTTCTCTGCTGAAGTTCAGGGCTGGCAAGATGGGAGCACTTCATCCATGGGGCGTGTTCAAAGCACGGAGTGTCTGACTTGTACAGCTCACTGAAATTTCAAGCAAGAAGAGTGACACCCCACCTCGGTGATTTCAACATTTAAACACATAACCTGATGCTTTGGCACTGAACTGCTGTTTTGTTTTGTTTTGTTTTAACAAGGAAAGCACTCTGACTTTTTTGGGAAATGAAATCTCAGAGCTTTAGAGTTTTACTTTTTCTTCTTGTACTTTTTCTTGTAGAACTTTTTCTTCCTTTCAGCTCAGACCAAGTGTGCCTTACCGTTGTGAAAATGGAAGGGGTTATGTCCACTGGGGCCCTGGGATCTGGAAATGAAGGGATGCTCTTTACATAACCAATATCATTAGAGGAAATGAGGGAGCAAGGGAGGAGGGGAGGAAAGACGCAGCAGGGGAAATTGAAAGTTTAACATTCCTTTGCACCCTCCCTTCCACCCGGCTCCTTTCCCCCACACAGTTTGAGAGAACCGGCGCTGTGTGTGGGAACTGTGCAGCGTGCCAAACCAGCTTACCTTTGCGAAGGGAGAAATGAAGCTGGTAATGCAGACCAGACCAGCGTCGGCAAACAACCTGGCCACCTCGGCGATCCTGCGGATATTTTCTTCCCTGTCTCCGGGAGAGAATCCAAGGTTCTTGTTAAGGCCATGACGGACATTGTCCCCATCTAGGGAGTAGCAGGGGATGGCGTGGGAGACGAGGTACTCTTCCAGAGCAAAACTTATTGTTGTTTTTCCAGCACCGGAGAGACCTGTTCAGAACAGGCAAGACAAGACAGGGCATTGTCCTTGATTGTTTCAGATGACAAAATGGAACTGAATCCTAAGTGTGATCTGATCCTAATTTTTATCTAATCTAAGTGTAATGAAGCCCTTATTACAGTCATTTTCTTGACCTCAAATCAAAACCCTTGAAATCTAGAAAAAGCATATAGTTTAGCACAAGTCAAGTACTTACATTTCTTTCAAATCTTGAAATAACTATATGTCCCTTATTAGGATTATAGCCTTTCAAAGCAAGGGAGATTCATAAATGGGGAGACCTTGTGGGTCTCCATAGGGTCCTTGGTGTGTCCTGTTTGCCTGCAGAGTGTTTTAAAGATTAGAAAGTTGCAGATACAAACCCAGATTTTGGCTTCTCTTGAAAATGAAAAAGAAAATCTGGTGACAGTGCTCGCACATCCCCCTGTGACAGCAATCAGCTATAGTGGATGGGACAGCCAGACCTTGGGAGGCTGGGTGGCCCACTCTCCTTTGGGGGTGCCACAAAACAACCATCTGACAACAGAGCCCCTATACTGTCCTTCTGTTTTCAAGCCTTTTCCAAAATGACTCTCAAAACATGAAGACAGAAAAGCATCCTGAGCTGGCTGTGGATGTACTTAGAGCTGCCACACACTCTTAGATGTCTGGAGTGTTTACTTGAGAACAGGGTTGCCATATGCCTTTTACCATGGTTTCAAAGCACAATGATTACAAACACACTTTATGATTTCTATATGAGGGAGAGCATATGGAGAAAGGGAAAGAAATGCAACCTGCCAAAATTACTTAAGAGCTCAAAATCTGAACTACCCTGGAAAAGTAGCACTCTAAAAACTCAGCTGTCCTGAAGATCTCTGAACCTGAAGAAGCCACTGTCAGTCAACACCCAGGAGTGGAGGAGGAAAAGTTAGGGGGAAAGAAAAGGAGGTCAAGAGGTTGCTACAAAAAGACAGCAGGCAAAAGAGAGGAAAAAGACGGAAAAATGAGAGAAGCAGGGATGAAGGACAGAGAAGAAAGGAGAGTTGGCAAGAACGGTGATATGTGAAAGGTAAGCAGATACTTCCCATATTTTAGTTGTATTTTAAAGTCATGCCCCTGGCCTTAACACAGGATCATTAGGAGAAATAACTACACGAGGAATGTGTTGACAATCTCTGTAAAACCACTAATGAAGATATTGTCTATTATGTAACTTTGTCTCTTATGTAACTCATTGGCAATTAGCATTTCTGTCTGGTTGTGGGGTAGGAGAAATGGGACTCCTTAATCTCTGGCATGTTCTCTCCCATCAGAAAATGAGAGCAATAATAGAAATTTTCTTTGATTTTGTTTCAGCTCTCAGGAAACTAAGAACTGAATCATTGCACCTGTATTAAAATAGATTGTTGGGGGTCATCCCAATTGGGACACCCTCTCATTTCGAGAGCTGTAACTTTCTGCTCTAATAAAACTATCCTCTGCTACAAACTTTAAAATAAATAAATAAAGATTGTTGGCATATTTATTTTAATACATTGGAGTAATACTCATATTTATCAAGAGATGTACCATGGACTAGGCACTGTGCCAAGTGCATATCGACTTTAGTTCTACCTACACTTCATGAGGCAGGTATTACATTTACTCCTTAGAGAGATTAATTGGCTTGTCCAATGTCACACAGTTAATGTACATGGAGCTGGGGCTCAAATCCAAGTGTCTGGATTAGAAGTATCTGGTTTCTTCTGGTCGGCCTGGTCAATATCTACCTCTGTAATATTAGACTAAAAATTGAAGTAGGAAAAAATTATTTTTTTATTTTTATTTATTTATTTATT
>NW_017731511.1:2504166-2506669 GCF_001890085.2 Hipposideros armiger | reverse complement strand
ACTAATTTCTTTAAAATTGTGTGTCACACATCAATTTTCAATTTAAAAAGATATCTATACCTCTCAGCAGGGCATACCTGTCAGCCACACGGTACAGCCTCGGAACCCGGCCCTGGTTCCAACCACCTGCCCTCTCTTATTCCGGCTCACGTGATGGGCCTGATAGATCACATTGGTGGATTTCTGCTGGCTCTCCTACAAAACAAGATCAAGCGCAGTATGTCATAAGACAATAAATATAATATGTATACATATAATAAAATAACAGGTTGCATTAATAGTCTTCCCTAACTGAAACTCTTCTTTTATGATTGACATATGGAGAAACATTAATTAATTCTACTAATTTAGATACAGACAGCCTTTAGAATACCCATCGTGGCTCTTTGAAAGTATAATTTGAATGAGAGAATTATTGATACTGAAAAAGTTCTGGTTCCGTGACATTTTAAAATGTGCGCCGTTGTTTTTTATAAATACGCGTTCTCCCCAAACCCTATGGGCATGAACCGAAAATGACCCAAATACTCCAGTGCTGAGGAAATATGAAGATGAGGCTGGTTGAGCCCCACTCTAAAGAGCCAGGGAGAGGTCCAGAGCATGGAGTAAAGGGTTAAAGTCAGTAATAGCCCTCTCACTCCCACCCAGACATCAGGGACCTAAGAGTTTAGCCCCTGACCGGAAACGTGGTGCAAAGGGCAACTTTTTCACAAGCGTTAAACCTTGCTTCCACTTTCCCAAGAGTCAGTGTATGAATTTTTTAATCTTTAAAAAAGCCCTGCAGAAATGGACATGTACCAGTTATTTGCCTTGGAAGTTAACTCAAATTTCAGATGTCTTTATTTTGGCTATAATAAAATCTGCCCTGTGATGGCACAGGTGATTTAATCCTGATCCTAAATTCTGACCGGAAGGTACATACATGTCTGATGAATAAAAAAGGTAAAATGAGCCAATCAATAGTTCTTGGTAGACTTCCTTTTAATCACATGTATTCCAAGGGGGTGGGGCAGAGGGAACCCATAATGGTGTTTAAATAAGAAGGCTGGGAACTGCCCATATATGTTTTGGTGTGGTAACTGAACTTCTAACAACAGATGTAGTCCAACTTGCTGAACTGTAAAAATCTATGGAGCCTTTTAAGCTCCACACATGTACACCCACCAGAGCTAGGAAAGCACTGATATTCTTTGAGCAAGACCCAGAGAATCTTAGAAAACTCTAGGCAACTTTTATATTTTGGAGCAAATTAAATCACCTGTTTATGCATCCTCCTTTGGGGGAAAAGGATACAAGTAGAGCTGTTTGGGGGCTTACATGAGATAATAGATGTGAACGTCCTCTATAAACAGCAACGTTCTCTACAAATGTGGATGCTGACAATGATTCCTCAGTGTATACCCCAATAGGAAAGGCTGGAGCCAGCTGGATTAGACCAGGAAATGGCTTCAAGACCAAGGAGGAAGGAGCCTGCAGCTGGCCCTTGGGTGCTCTGAAAGGCAGTGCACATCAGTGGGGACAGGCCTGCTAGTGAGCCATCGACCCAAGCAAAGGGGCCAGTCAGGCAGGCAGTGGGCAGTGTCAGAGGGAACGAAGAGGGACATGTTGAAAGCTGGGATCAGCTGGGTTATCTAAAACTCTCCAAAGCCAAAGCTAGATGCTCTGGTCACCCATCAAGCAACCCTGGTGACAACCCGAGACTTGGAAGAGGTTGGGATATGGTCTCAGAAAGCAGCAAGTTAGCAGTGGTGGCTTCCACTAGTGAGTTCATAAACGGGGACAAATTTGGCTAGTCTGATGGTTTTTCCCCTGGTGAACAAATTTCCTGACGTATCTTGAGTCTTTTGTGCCAAGTGTACTTTATAGCTCAAGGGTAACAATTTCTTTTTCTCTATTTCCTTGTTAATCACTGCCATTAAATTCAAGAACAATGAGTCTGGATATCAGGCCCCAAATCGGTTTATCTGTCCATTCATGGATTCTTTCAGTAGACATTTATGTTTATGTAAATGAGCTCTGACAAGAAAAATATTCTGAGATGTCCTAAATTAAATAACAGCAGGCTAGAGGGTGGGAGGAAGCTGGTAAGAGGTTAATCAGTTAAGAACAACAGGACAAAACTAACAAAAGACTTCTCACGTTCCAAATATATGTTGAAACTTTAAGTCAACTTCCAGGTGACTATTAAAAAAAAAAAAAAAAGGCAACCACCAGGTGCCACCACATTCTAATTATGCATGCACTTTCCAGACTATTGACCACGACCAATCCAGAAGTAGGAAATATTTCTTCCTTATGGGCTATGCATCTATCCTAGAACTGTCCCACTTCACCTTTTCCCGCCTCCCTTATCTATAGCCAAAGAAAATTCGTTCAAAACAAGCTACATTTTTCTTCCCCAAACCCACTGTATAAAAGAGCCCTGTCAATCCCAGGATGGCAGACATGTCGGCCTTCTTCATCTAGCCCAGCAGCTGGTGATTTAGAATGTTATGTCCCAGGA
>NW_017731511.1:2499862-2502866 GCF_001890085.2 Hipposideros armiger | reverse complement strand
TTTTTTTCCTCTCTCTTTTGGCTGTTTCTTCTCCCTAAACGGAGAGATCCAGAATGGGCTCCAGGCTTTGTTGGTCTTTTGAGGAAATTTTCTTGTGATCTTGCTAATTGCCTCCCCAACAAGTGCTTGCTTTGCAAAAACAGTTCAGAAATCATCAAAAGGAACTTCTCTAAAAGTATTTCATAGTTAATCTCTGAACTTTTGGGTTTCATTAGCCGAATCTTAAGCATGGGTGTTTACACAGATTTTCTATCACTCCATCAATATTTAACCAAACTAACCAAATTTTTTTAGATGGCCAGGTACTGGACATTTTTGGTGTAGGATGATATTTTCCTTCTTATTTATCTCAGATTTACCTTTGATTTTCTCCAAAAAGCAAACAAATAAAATAGAAGCAGATGTTTTGAAGGATATTTGAAGTGCAAAGGGAGCAGGCAGCTGAAAACTTTCCTTTTCCTTGCTGAAACCTTTGCTCCCTTCTAAAGAGCATTGGCATTGAAAGCTTTGGGGGCACAGTGTCTGTCAGAAAAAAGGATTCTCTCTATGGAAAATAAAACACATGTTAAAGTAAAAATGTTTGTCTCCCTGTGTGTAGAAACAGAGCACACAGACATCTTGGCACCTTCACACTCACTTAGCAGGAAAGTGGCCCAGAAACCACTAAGTTGGTGGCATACTTCTATTCCACGTCCCTAAAAATTCTGCCCAAACCCCTACCTTCTTCCAGCTCTCTGGCCCAGAAAAACTCCTTTCAGCATGCACAGGAGTTTGAGGAGTATGGGTTTTGTAGTCAAGCAAACCTGAGTTTGAAATCTGCTTTGCAGCCTACTTGCTCTGTGATCCTGGACAAATTATTAACATAGCTCACCCTCCATTTCCTGCTCTGGGAAGTGGGGTTGAGAAGAGTTTCCTCATGGGGTTGCTGTAGGATTATATAAAATTCTTTTCTGTATAAAGTATCAGAGAAAATATAGGACACAGAGTAAGATGCTGAATCTGATGAGGCCCAGGTGGCATTTCATCTTCTAGAGAAGTCATGGAGTTTGAGGTCTAAATCACCCGGGCTTAGGTACGTTCTAGGGATTTGGGGCCACTTTCAGCAAGTCTGGGGAGGTGAGGCTCATGGTCACATCAGACGGCGGAAAGGACAGCACTTTATATGGCGTGACGTCCCATACATGTGCACAACACATACACACACACACACACACACACTCACTCACTCACACTCACACACGTTGTTGCTCTTCCTATTATCATTATCTTCGACCCAAAGCCCAGCCAGTATGTATGCCAATCTGAGCTGCACCAGTCTGAAGCCTCCTCAGTTTACCCCAAACTTCTGCTGGCTGTCTCAGTCATAAACCCTCAGTGGCCAGCGAGAGGATGGCTTTTGCCCCAGGTCAGCCTCGTGAACTCTTAGAGTCCGTGGCACACAGCCCAGGGTTGCAGGGTGTCTCTCTGCCAGGTCCACCCATCACCTATTGATGGTGCAGCAAAGGGAGTGCCAGAGGAGCTTCTGGCATTCAGGGTGGGGTAAGCTAGGTCACAGGTCACGGCAGACAGCCTCAGCCCGGATTTTGCGTGACTAGAAGTGACATGGAGAAAGGACTTAGTTCATTTCATGGTGGGGAGAAAGGACTAGATAATTTCAGAATTTCAAATCTGAGCAAGTGTCACCGTGAGTAATAGTATTATAAAAGGGAGGACGCTGGAGAAATGGAGAAGCTGGAAAGCACGTGTCAGCTTCTGAGTTTCCCAATGCTCAAAGGTTTTCCTGACGTGTTCATTAACCTCTTCCATAAAAAATGAGCAAGTGGGTTTGAATTTCCTTTACACTGTCCTGCCTGCTATGCAGAGGAAATCCACTTTACTTCCCTAGTTATAACTCCACGTCTTAGAACTCGGCTGTCAACTGCTTTTGGGCTCTCTTGCTTCATGAAAAGTGTTCCAAACCACCTTGGCTTTGGTGTGCAGTTTGAAGGTTTACTTAAAGATTCGTTTTCAGAAAGCAGCAACTTCAATAATTTTTTTCTGGGGGCTGATAGTAGAAGCTCCACTTTAATATGCATTATCTCGCTTATTGCTCAAAACCTGGGCATTGTGACCCATTTACAGATCTGAAAACTACTGGCTGAAACCCTGCCCCCCCCTGCAACCTGGAGGATGCAGGACACGAAGCCAGGCTTCCTGACATAAATGCAGGTGTCCCTCCTGCCGAGGCAGAGCTCCAAGTTTCCGGTCCCAACTGTGTGGCCTCTGTGTCACAGCGTCCTCACTGAGGACTAAATGAGATCATGTATATTAAGGTTTTTGATACTACATAAAAAAAGTAAACAATTAAAAAAATCATTCTCCGTTTTCATTACTTAACATGTGTAGCTTCAAATGTGTTATGATGATTGATCTGTATTTGCATGTCTTTTTTTTCAGAGTGTTTTCTTGGGGTGTATAAATCCGTGAAACGATTGAGAATTAAAAGCTATAAACTATCTCAAAGGTGTCATTACATACCACCAGTTTATTTTCCAAAAGACAAAAGCCAAGTTACCTGACTACCATAATATACCTGTTTCTAAATATTCCAACAAATTTGTTATAGTCACAATTTTACTGTTTTCCCCCTAGATTACTTTGTACTTATTTGTATTACATTCATTTTTTCCATGTAATAAGTTACTTATGATATTTGTGTGTTTGTCTTGACATTAATTAACTACAAACTGGATAATGACCTCGTCTACTTTTTAAAAATACATTTTGGTTCTTTTTCTCTATTTTGTAAAGTAAGATTTTTTAATTAATTACAATATACACTTTTTGTTCACTTGCTTTCCTTTTGATATGTACTTGATTATATATCACATTTTATATATATATACACATAAAAGGGTATTTTAAGAATATGTAAAAATATTCCTGTTGTCTTTGATGTCTCCCCATTTGATCATTCATTATAGCTGTGCCCAATATGCTCTTCAGACTTCATCTATTTTGATAT
>NW_017731511.1:2490473-2499022 GCF_001890085.2 Hipposideros armiger | reverse complement strand
TTCTTGTTTCTATATTCTGGTTTTTCTATATTAAACTTAGAAATAAATATATTTTTTAAATATAAAGACTTTATCAACCAGAAAATGGTGAAGCCAAATGGTTTGATGCTCGAAGAGTAACAGATGTGTGGACATAAGCAAGTCGTGAGATACATTACAACCAACAGAACAACCAGATGAAACTAGCAAATTAAAAAACCATTAACCTTGAGGCTTTCCTGAGGAAGGGACGGCTGAGCTGAGACCTGAAGGGGAGGACTTCAGACCACCTGGTTACCGGGGGAGGGGGTCTCTAGGGGAAAGGGGAGGGGGTTGACAGGGTAGTGATGGGAGAGTGGATGGAGACAGCATATGCCGAGGCCTTCTGGTGGGAGGAAGTTGGGTTCACTGAAAGACATCTGTGTGACAGCATCTTAGGAAAGGGTTTTATGGATACTGAGAATTGGAAGTTGCTAAGGAAGAAGAGTGTGGCTGAAGAAAAAGCAGAAAAGCTGAGAATTACCAAATGTAGATCTCTTCATTTTATAGGATTTAGACCCCATGGGAATGGCTGTCATTTAACACTCACCCCTGACCGACAGCCCTAGCAGCGACCTGGTTAACAGGGCCCCAACTGTTGACTGCAAGTGTCCTCACTCTGAGCCCCTGCGGGCAGAGCCGACCCCAGCTCTCCCGTCTGTGACTGAGGCTTGCAAAGCCCCACGGGCTGCAGAGCCCTGGTGCTGGTGTCAGGATCACTTGGGTGTCCTCTCAGCATTGCGGGGAGCTTCATCTCCAGCAGCCCCCACCCCACAGTCATGCTATGGGACATCTCAAAGGCTTCAGAGGTGCAGAACCAAGCAGCTGCCTCCACTACCAGGCCCCTTGCAGAACCAGTCATGCGCCAGTCTCCACCCGAGTTTAATGTGTTGTAGTCAGTGACATGCCACTTCCATGCAGAAATATTGCTCAGACCCACACCCCCTCTCACCCCATCTTGCTCGTAAATAAGTTCAAGTACAGCGGGAGATGATAGTGCAGCTGTGGAGCAGGCGGCAGTGGGCAGAGGGGCAGGAACACAGACTTTAGCGTTCGATCTGGGATCTACACATTTATTAGTCATGTGACTGGACATGTTATTGAACCACATTAAGGAGCCATTTCTTCTCCTGCAAAAATGAGAATTATACTTGCTTCAAATGACTATTGTGAGAATTAAAGAGCACAACTTGGTGTTCAAATGTTGCGTCCTTTTCTTCCCTAGAGCAGGACATACCATTATTTGCAGGAGTCATAAAACAAAACAAAACAAAAAACAAAAAACATTAGCCTTGATATCTTGAGAATAAATCTTTGAGACAACTAGTCCCTCAAAAACATAAGGAAATGCAGTAAACTCCAGCAGACAACCTTTACAGTACAGTCCATGTCACTTGATCACGGCGGTGGTTGTTTTTGGCATTTTGTTATTTCACGCAGAGGAAAAAATGCCCATGGAGAAGTTATTGTGGGATTTGGAAGCTGATATCACAAATGGGAACCTCTGATCTCTCTTCCATACATTGTATTTAGGAAGGCAGAGCCTGAGTCAGCTGGGGTCACCTCGTAGGAACCACTGAGCGAGAGGCGTCCTAACAATCTTAGTAAAATCTGTAAACTGCTGAACAGCAGGAAGGCCAACTTGCTCAGCTTTGATGCAATCACTACCTACTGGACATTTAAGGTTCAACCCTAACCCTGAGATTACTGGTAGATAGGGAAGTTTTAACTGAAAAAGTGTCACTAAATTCAAAACTGATAATATGTTTTAAATAAAAAGGAGTTGACGTTGAGAAAAATATGATCTTAAGGTATCCTCTATAAAGAGATTATGGATAAAGGGAGTCGCCATCTGAGCATGTTAAAGCCAATTTCACAAATAGTTTTCATGATAGGATATATTTACTTCTTATCATGCTAATAAATACCTCCCTAAAAATCACCAACTTCATAGGGCTTTACTTTGTGTTAAACACTTAATTTATAAGGCAAATAACCATATCAGGAAGCCAGTGAGAAAATCCTAGTTGTGAAAATTGACACAAATGAGTTGACAAATTCCTGAAAAGAGCAAATTCAATCATTAAAAAAAAATCCAGTTTTTGAACAATATAGAATTGGCCTAAATCTGGAATTTATAAATTACAAGTGCGATTTCAGGAAAAAAGTTTTAGGATGGATGTAAAATTTCTTTAAGACCAAAAATGATAATTTTTCACCAGTGCCTACCACAAAAGGATTTATTGAATAGGCTAAAGCTGTGAATAAGAACACAATTTAAGAGAAAAATATACTCACAGCTAAGTTGATTTGAATTTTAGAAGCCACCACCATGAAATAAGCCACAGATCAATGTCAAACAGAGAACAATTTGAATGCTGTGAAAAAAATGACAACCAAAAAATACAAGGGGAGGGACATAGTTAAGTCATCTTCAAAAAATTCCAGATGGCTTTGCTTATTAAAATATTTTACAATATTTAATTTTTTTTCAAAGCATCTGAAAAACACGCAAATTGTTGGAAAACTCTGATGGCAAATTCAGACGGTTTGTCAAATTCAGATGTTTGTGGAAGGAAATAAAGAAGGCCCTGTCCTCATGGGATTGTACATGGTGTTAGAGGTCCCCCAGGTTTGGTGCGATCTCATTGCGCTGCTCAGAACCATGTGCAATTTAAAATGTACGGATTGTTTATTTGTGGAACTTTTCATTTAATATTTTCAGACTGCGGTTGACCTGGGTAACTGAAACCAGAGAAAGCAAAATCGCGGATAAGAGGGTCTTGCAATAGTTCTGGGCTTTCACTCTTGCCTCTGCTCCTATGCCCCAGGACGCTGCCTGATTTTCCTTTGCCGCTTCTGGGTGAACTCGCTTGGGGGCCCAGCAGGCTCTTCCTCTGGCTCTAGCCTCCAGCTGGTACAGTCCACCGGACCAGTCACAATACACCTGGTCCACAGCCTCTCGCAGAGCTCCTTCCTGAAGCACTGGCACACCCCTGCACCTTAGCAAGGTGCAGGAGGTGGCGTGGGGAACTGGCTGAGTGCCCATTGTGGTGAAAGGCAGTGATGGGTGAACTCAGGTGCCCAGGTACAAGCGCCATCTCCTCGTCCTCCCACTCCCCCAAGGAGAACAGAGTGAGACCCACACCACTGGTGGACACCTGTTAGGAGTCGCCCATGGGGCGGGGCACGCCCTGGGTGGACTGGGCAGGAACCCTGCATGGCCGGATGTTCATATTTGATATAACAACCATGGTATGTCATTTCCCCTTCACCATGAGAAAAAAGTCACACAAACTCCAGTCAAGGGGCATTTCAGGAAATACCCGATCAGTGCTCCTCAAAAGTGTTTAGGCATCAAAAACAAGGATAGTGAGGGGCTGGCCGAGTGGTGCGATGGTTAAGAACCGGCTTAGGACGCCAGAGGGCCCTGATTCGGATGCCACATATGAGGGCCAGTGACACTGCCCTCCACAGCTAAGATGCTGAACAACAGCTCGACCTGGAGCTGGGTGGCTGTGAGTCGCCAGCCTAGGCTGCAGCCCCTGTGGCAGTGGGTTGCCATGGGCTACCGTGTGTAGCCAGCAGCCAGCATGAGCAGCTAGCAGCCCCAGTGAGCGGCCGTCCAGAGGCCGGTGACTGATGTGCCTTGCCCCGGAAGAGCGCAATGATGGTGCTAACTTGGGCCAGTGGGGCAGCGTCCTCCATGACTAGACTGAAGAACAAAACAACAGCAACTTGTCTGTTCCCCTTCCCCCAGTTCCCCAGCGCTGTTCCCATCCCCCCAATTCCCCAATAAAAAATCTTAAAAAACAAAACAAAAAACAAGGACAGTGAGAAACTGTCACTATCAGGAGGCACTAAGGAGACATGACAACTAAATGTATGTGGGAAGAGATCTGAAACAGAAAAATGATATTAGGTAAAATAAGGAAACCTGAAAAAAGTATAATAACGTGTCTTAGGTTCATTAATTGTAACAAATATTCCACACTAATGTAAAAGTTAATACACAGGGTGAATTGGGTGCACGGTATAATGGAACTCTGTACCAACTTCTCAATTTTTCTGTAAATCTAAAACTGCTCCAAAAAATAAAGTCTAGTTTTTGAAAAGTGCATGTTACTCAGATTTGGCAATAAACAATACCATGAAAACCTAAACTTTTCATAATCACTTTAGCCTCTGTGCTGCTGGATTCTTTCTCCTTCCTGATCATATTTCTTAGCTGACTGCATTATTTTACTTTTACTTTAAGGATTAAAACCACTGGGAGTTATTTAAGAAAGCCTTGTATGGGCACACCATGGAGCAAAGCAGAAAGGAGAAAACACTGATAACAGTTAAGTACATAGATAAGTGTAGACATAGCCTCATTGTTTATGGACCACATTATAAAATATTATAAGTGAGGTTTCGGTGTGAGAGGAAACTTGGTGTTATAAGTTTCTGGCAGTGCCCGCTTCTGAGCCCCTTCTGTCCCTCCAAAATGAAGCTGAATCAATACCCTTTCAGCCCTCTTTATGTCTCCAAACCTCCTATTGTAGCCCTTACTTTTCTGTATAGAGGGAGAAAGGAGGAGGAAGAAAAGAGATCTGAAAATCTTGGGAGGGGAAACCTCAAAAGGGCTATGTTTTTTGCTTCCAAAACAGGAAAGTGGAAGAGAAGCTACTAGATGTAGTTTATGGCAGACTAAAAGAGTGAATATTTTTGGAGGAATAACGGTGAACTTGCATACTGTCCTAGAGTGGCCCCGGGATGAAGAATCACATGGCTGGAAGCTGTGTGTGTGTGTGTGTGTGTGTGTGTGTGTGTGTGTGTGTGTGTAGTTACTTCTCTGGATCTTCAGGAGAGGGGTATGCACAGCCACAGGTGCTCAGAGATCTTCACACCAAAAAGCCTCCTTCAGGAATATGGATGGGAATAGCCCCCATTCACACTGAGAAGCATGTGGAAAGATAATGAGGACAGGGGAAGTTTAGCTTCCATGGTTATGCTGGGGATAGCAACATTCCTGGCACGTTAGATTGGTATTTTACAACCATTTCCTTATGGAACACAGTTTTAAAGTGCTTAAGGTGATTTTAATGCTTAGGTATATCAAGGGAACACTAACCTATATTGGAGGAGAATTTATGTTCATTATGGTTATTTGCTGACATGTCTGTCTGCTTCAGGCCGATTAGCAGCTGTGTAGAGAGAGCTCTGCCCACATCTGTCTTGGAATTCATGTGCCTGGAATATTGCAAGGGTTTAAAATTTACTGAATGAATGCTAAGTACTTTCACTCGACCCAATTTGGCATGCCCACGAGAGCTCACAAAATTTGATTAGTTATTCAAGTGTCTATTATGGGTGAGGGTAGAGAGCCAAGTGCTGAAATAGTCTTGGAAGAACATGGCAGCCAAAGTGGGAGGATTGGGTGATAAGAATGACAAAAATGTTTTCAAAATCTCGGCCGAGTTACAGACCTGGGGGCAGCCATACCTGTCAGTGCTGTCAGATGAAGTCAACAATATTAACTACAAATCACTGTGGAGAAAGATCCATGCTTATGCTCCCCCCCCCACCCCGATTGGATGTATGTTCCCCTGGAGAAGCAGATGGTATAACGGTTAAGAGCACAAGCACCATGGTCAGGGAGATTGGTTGCACATCCGTCCTGGTTCTTCCAGCGGCCAGCTGCATGCCCTTGAGTAAATTATTGAACCTCTCAGTTCCTTCATTTGTAAAATGGTTTTCATAACAGTTCATAACTTATTAACTCTGATGAGGATTAAATGAGGAAATGCACATAAAATAGCACAGGGCCTGGACAATAGTTAAGCCCTCACTAACTGTTCACTAGAATAAGAAAAATGGTTGTTATTAATGATAATTAAAATATGTATGATTATTAATAAAAACATTATACTAATTAAGTGAATGATAATAATTAAGACCATTGACAGCCCTTGTGTTTCCCTCTGCTCAGTCTTTCCCTGGAATGAAACATGTAGTATAGGAAGAAATCTAAGGATTTGCCTCAAAACTCGGGGGCTTTATTGTTTATTTTCCAGTTGTGAAACCTGCTCACGCCCAGCTTATGTCTAAGCCAGCACAGAGCAGGCAGCACACGGCCCCCTCGCCCATGCGCAGAATGAGCAGCTGTGTCTATTGACTAAAGCTCATGCAAAAATAGCTGCAGTGGTCGATCCCATACCTGTCACAGAAACTTAACAGTTTTGAAAGCCATGTCTGAGCCTCACAAAGTACAGCAGAGTGTGGCATGTCTCATTGCATCCATTTCACAGATGGTAAAACTCAGGTTCAAAGATGTGCAGTGTTTTGTCCAAGGTCACACAGCTGGTCACTCAGAGCAGTTTTACATTAGATAATTAAAAAGATTATATCAAATTCAGATAAGACTAATAATGATCAATTTCTTGTTTAATCATCACTTCCTTTTTGAAGTGGGAGTAACCTTTCACGTATTTAGAATTGGATCCTTTACCTAAGTGGGTTAGTCTAGTAAGTAATTAACCAATTAAAATCCAAAATAAGATAGTATTAGTCACATTAGCTTTTTATAAATATGTGAGTTTGTGTTCCCACCTCAGTTCTAAGTGTCATAAATTCATCATGTTCTATATTTCTTTTATTCCTTTGATTAATTTTTTTAAAACAATATTCCTAGAACACCAACGATATGCCAAAGACTGTGTTAAAAGCTGTATGTATAATAGTGAAAGAGACACACACAAGGTCCGCTCTGAGTTCTTATGGCCATGTCTGAGCCTAACCATCATGCAGAAAGCACTCAGAAAATATTAATTGATTGAAATGGTCTGAAACCATGTTGAAAAGTTTGTTAGAGCTGCCAGGTTAAACAAACAAAAATACAGTATGTCCATGTAATATCTGGGACATGCTTATACTAAAAAATTACTTGTTGTTTACCTGAAACTCAAATTTAACCGGACTTCTTGTAATTTATCTGACACCCTACTAGAGGTTTACGTCTCAAAAAATAAGGCCTAGCCTTGCATTTATTCCATACATAAGTCATTTGAACCCTGAAGATGTTTATCTCTGTGCCTTATTCTTCTTTATACTCCATTTATAAAATTCTCTTTATAGAAATTCTTTTCAAAGAAATGCCCGTCTTCTCTGGTGTCAATCAGAGGGGGAAAGGTGGCTTAAAAGTCTTGGTTCCTAACTATTAGTTGGTAAAAACAACTACATTATAGAAGACCAGTGTGTGTCATCTTGAGAGATTGAAGTTTTACAACCAGTTCTGAAATTTCAGACATAATAATTTTTAAAAGTTTAGGTAATTTTTGCAGCAAGACCGAATACCCTATATTAAGAACATGGAGCTTTCACACTTTACCTTGAAGTTAGTGCTGAGCAGGTTTATTGGCTAGGGGCTGGCTGAGAATTCGGGTGTATGGGGTGGGCAGGGGGTGTCCGTGGGGCATTAGGACTATAGAAGACATTGGGGAGAAGAGAAGGAAATTTCAGAATCAGAAGTCTGAACTCAGACATTCCTAAACAGCTGCACCCTCCCCCTCTAGCAACCAATAAGTAAACTGGCCTTTTTATTGGAAAACTGCCACTCTTTTGGCTGGCAAGTCTCACAGATTCCACAGTGGAAAGGAGCGTCTGGAAAAAAGGATGAAGTCCTACAGAGGACAGCCTGCACATTCAACTTTTATAAAATGCTTTTAGGAAAAAAAAAATTAACCTATCTGTACATATGTACACCACCAAATTTGTCGTTAAAAAAAAATCTTCCATTTGAATTTGAAAATATGTCAAAAATTATGTATTTTCCAGAGCAGGAAACAAAGTGAATCATTTGCTTTTTTGGGTAGGAAATCTCTGGCTTCTGAGAGACGGAGATGTAGGCCTCCTCGATCCTCTCGCTGGTCATCACACATTAAAGACCCACAAACTCTTGCACTGTTGTAAGGTGGTCAGGGAAAGATGCAGGAGCAGAATACCTGTTTTCCTACTGACAAGGGAATTTAGTCGTAGGTAGCCCTATTTATGCCCCTCCATTTCCATCTAGGAAGAGGCCCAGAAATGACTTCCAATCAGCTCCTTGGGCTGATGACATTAAGGAAATTGATCTTTCTTTTTCATGTTAATCTGTAGCCTCTACTTGAATGTCTTTCAGGAAGCAACGGAGGAAAAAAAATGCATTCGTGAACATTTTCTGAAAAACATAAAATGTGAGTTGATATTTCCTTTTTTACAAACAGCCAGAGAAGGCTCAAATATAGGAAAAAGAATTCTTCAGGACAGGAAAAACAAAACAATAAAACAGCCCAAAATAACTCTCAGGTATCTTCATCTTCCATGTGATAAAAGTGGAGCCTAACCAGTTAAAGCCAAAGCTAAACTCACCTTTCAAGAGTCAATTCAGCTTTTCAATATGCTTTTAAAAGGGGGGGGGGCAGCTTGAGCTTACACAGGATTCACCAGGATTCAGGCATGTCAGGTGAACGGATGGGACCACAGAGCCCTTACTCTAAGCACAGTAAACT
>NW_017731511.1:2488987-2489493 GCF_001890085.2 Hipposideros armiger | reverse complement strand
CAGTAGTCCTGTAAATAAACCATGGTGTCTTTACACATAAAAAATACTACATTGCAATGAGAATGAAAAAGTATGATGACACACAAGAATGGGTCTTAGAAACGCAATGTAGAAAGAGGCCAGACGTGAAAGGAACACCCATTCCACTTATCTAAAACTCAAGAAAAGCAAAGCAAACAATCTATAGTATTCAAAGACAATGCGGATATCCTGAGTTAGTTGACTATACATTTGACATGTCACACCATGAACTGGACCTGTCACGAGCACATGTGAGCTGCTCCCTGAAGGACCTACACAAAGCATTTGTGGGCTGGGAGGAGAGCCTGAGAAACATGGCTTACCTTTGGAACTACAACTGGGTGGACAACACGGTCTACATTTGATCACATACCTCCTGGCTGCTTTCACGCAGGCAGATAGAAGGAGACTCCTGCAACTGTTATCCATCTAGTCAAGTAACAGCCCTAGGTCTTGAGGGGAAAGACTAGGATTTTTTTTTTTTT
>NW_017731511.1:2475367-2482607 GCF_001890085.2 Hipposideros armiger | reverse complement strand
TTTTACTTCCACCTTTTGGCAAGTACAGACCTAGATATGGCTTTAAATACCGAGTGGTTCAAAGTACAATACACATGCATGCATATAATATGAACCTTATATTCTATAGTTAATGTTATCATACAAAGAGATAGTGGATGGCTCTCCAGCAATAACTTGATAAAGGGATTTTACCCCACAATATTTCAAAATTATATTGCCTTGGAAAATGAAGACAGTCCAGAAGAGGCACAAAAAACATCCTTGTGAAGGCAATTCACTTGACAGTTCTCTGTGCTGGTTCTGCACAGGGCTGGTGAGAGAGCATGGCAAGAATTCTCTTTTCTTATCTACCCTGGTTAGTAGACACCAAGCCATTTGCTCTCTGTCATTTTCAGTTCCAAGGTATCCTGACCTGCTGTAGGTGAAATTCATTTTCCACCCTGATAGTTGTATAGAATTATAGGAAAAGAGAAAAGAAAACTTTAATTGTGTTTAGGTTTAATATATACCATCACATAGTTGCCAAAATAGTTCTAACCAAATTCATTTCAAAATAAGACAGAAGGAAAAAAGAAAGTAAAAGAAAGCTGCTTTCCTAAAGAAACCAACTGTAAATTGGAAAACCTGCTGTTAATTTAAGAATTGTCATTAGCTTGAGTCATCTAATCTTTTTAAGCCTAACTATCTGCATTAAATGCCTGCTTTTTCTATTATTTACTGCATTTAGAAGGAATAATCTCTGTGAAGATAAGGGCTATATAAGACAGCATATGATTAATTTTTAAACCTAATGAGATAAAGTTAATCAAAATCTATAATCAGATAAATGAAGACAAGAACTCTATTAGCTTGGGTGGAAACGGCACAATTATAATCTAATTTCATTTATTCTGAGTAATAAGATGATAGGTATGAAATATGTAAGTGTTTCTGCCCATGAGGTACTTACATATTTTCCTCAGAAATGCTAGAATTACCTTGACAACTTAAAATGAAAAGAAAGGCCCATTTTTGGAGCACTCTTCCAATGTAGGCTCTTCATACTCAAGTCCATCAAACGTGACAAGGGAATCCTTTTAAATGGATTCCCACTTGAACATACCAAGTTCAACAGTGATTCATTATCAAGAATCACAAGCTACTTACAAAAATGGGCCACTCTCTTGATTGTAACATGGGGATGGGGCAAATTTCCAGAAATAAATATCACTACAGCCAAGAACAGCTGACTAAGAAAGAATGATCTCTAGGTTTTTCCAGAAAGTTGTCTGCTCATTAGGTAATGGTAAAAATGGGGCAAGAATGGCAAGCTTTTAAACATTCCAGCTGGAATATTTAATTTTAAATCATATTCCTTGAGGAATGCAACAATCATAGAATGTATTAGCTGATAAATATCCTAACATTTTTGGGAAAGAAGAGGAAAGGAAGGGACGGAGGGAGGGAAGAAAGAAAGAAAGGTGCGGGGGGAGGAGAGAGAGAGAGAGAGAGAGAGAGAGAGAGAGAGAGAGAGAGAGAGAGAGANTAAAGCAGTTTTTAAAAATAGTCCTTCACATCTTTATTCTTTGACGAAAACCTTGCGTTAGCCCTTTTCATTCTCTCATTCAGAATTGCTTCAAATTCTTGTAGTGGTTCCAAAATATACAGTTTCTGTCTATGACCCAGACCATACATAATAATTCATTTTGACTCTAACGCTTATCCTAAATGTAAAATATGTCCCCGGTTTGGTAGTTTCTTTATTTTGATGAGACAGTGGTAAGCATGGCTTCAAGAATAATTTCAAAGCTAGGGCTGAGCTGTGTTATGCTAATGAATGACAAAGTTGAGGCTCTGAAAAATACGTGAGTAAATAAATTGTGGTATATTCACATGATGGAATACTACTATATAGCAGGGTTTCTCAACCTCAGCACTAGTGGGCCTTGTTGTGGGGACTGTCCTGAGCATTGTAGGATGGTTAGCAGCAACTTTCCTCCCACCTCCAGTTGTGACAACCAGAAAATGAATGTCTCTAGACATTACCAAATATCCCCGAGGGGCAAAATCGTCCCTGGTTGACAATCACTGCTATGAAGCAATGAGAAGGAACAAATTCTAACCACACACAAACAATGTGACAACATGGAGGACTCTCACAAACATAACTTGGGGCAAAAAAGGCCATACACAGAAGAATGTGTAATACACAATTCCATTTATATGAAGTTCAAAACCAGGCAAAACTAACAGGACGGTTACCTTGGGAAAGAGTGTTAGTGACCAGAGGGGCTTCTGGGATTCAGGTAGTATTCTGTTTCTTACCCTGGGGGCTGGTTAGACAAGTGTGTTCATTTTATGAAAATTCACTGGGCAGTACACTTCAGATTTATATGTTTTTATATGTATATACTACACTGCAATCAGAAGTTTAAAAATATAGACCACTGCTGCTGCACAAAAAGGGCGCATTCAAAGTGATTCAGGAGGGGCTCAGCACCTTTCTAACAGGATGCTAATTCATCCCTCCGCAGACCCACCAGGGTTCTTTTGGCCCACCCTGGACTGTAAGACAGAAATCCAGTGTGTTCCGATGATGAATGAAAGCTTGTTCCTGAGTACTTTGTTATCCAGGTGCCAAAGCCAAGAAACCACCCCCCTACCAGCCCATGTTCAGTTCACACTTGCAAAACACAGGCCTAAAATTGATTTCAGTAAGAAACTGAGCTAAATGGAGCCAAACAAAGTAAGGTTCACTCCAGCACTAACGAAAATACAGGTCTAGTCTCCAAATCTGAGCACTACAAGTGCCCAAGGTGGCAACCACTGTTGGTAGTAACAGTAGAGGAGAATGAATTGTACCAAGTCATTCATATTCTCAGTCTCAACTGGGGCCCCTCCTGACCAATAACTTGCCCTTGAAGATGGTGGATCAGGCACAAGAGTGGAGTTTTTGGCCATAATGACATTTGGTCTGGGCAGAGTTAGGTGACTCCAGACCCAGGCCTAATAACCTGACCAATGACCAATGGGTTCATGCTCTATATAATTTAGCTGAAAGCCTCAAAGTATCAGGAGTTACTTACTATTAGCCTTTAAACTGTGTGTGTGTGTGTGTGTGTGTGTGTGTGTGTGTGTTTACAAATAAATAAGAGAAAGACAATTCTCCATGAGTCACTTATGTTTCTGTACAAGTTGTGAATGGGGTGCTAACTGCCATTTATTCCAGACTATCTTTCAAGGGAGTTTGTACAGTGAATAGCATTGGATAATAGAGATAATGTCTCCCTCCAGGGTAAAGCGCTAGCCTTCCTACTGCCTATTATAAAAGATTCAGGTTCCCTAAGCTCAGAGTTCCTCTTCTGTAACATAACTCACTGCTTGTGTGTCTATCCATCTAGATGCATCATGTCACTCTCATGGGAGATGGGGGCAAAAGAAGCACATGCTAATATTATTACTGCTTGCTGTGCTATGAGTAATAAAGTCCTATGTCTCTGACCCAGGAGTCTCATGTTTTCTGCCAGCATCCATTAAACTATGGCAAGCTAACTTATTAGATTGCAAGTGGGATAATAATTGCTGATACTTTACAGTTCTTGACTATATACATTAAATAGATAGATAGATAGATAGATAGATAGATAGATAGATAGATAGGCAGATAAATATGAAATGTTCTGTTTTTGAAAAGTAAACTTCCTACCCAGTCAAGCAGTTCTCTTTGCTAGAGGCAATAACAACATTAATTTACCATATACCCTTCCAGAGATAGTCTATGCATTTATGAATATATGTATTTTTTCTTTTTTCTCCCAAATATCACCATGCTATAGACAATGTTTTGCACTTTGTCTTTTTTTACTTAACAAAATGCCTGAAGTTCTTTCCATACTGGTATATTTAGGGGATACCTCATTCTTTCTTAACAGTTGCAAATTAGTCCTTACTATGAATATATCATAATAACAAAATAGTACAGCATATACACTTAGACAATCCTCCTACTGATTGATATTTAGGTTGTTTCCAACCCTCTTACAAAATGCTTCCAGGAATATCCTTGCATATATGTCATCTTACCCATTTGCAAGATCTCTATAGAAAAGTTTTAGAATTTGAATTGCTAGCTCAAAGTATATGCTCATTTTAATTTTAATTTTGATATTTCCAAACATCTCTATGGAGATTGTACTGATATACATCTCTATTAGCAATGTGTGAGGGTGTTTGTTCCTTATACTCTTGCCAACACACCATGTTGACTTAAGTTTTTACCTATGCCAATCTGGTAACTGAAAAATTAAATCTCATACTTTTAATTTGCATTTCTTATAATGAATGAGACTGAGTATTTCTCATTTGCTTAAGAGCCATTTGTATTTCCTTTTCTGTGAACTTCATATTCCTTTCCCACATTTTTTTTCTATTATATTGCTGATTTTAAAAAAATATTGATTTGTAGGAGCTCTAGGTACTTTGGAAAGCAGCCCTACATCTTCTACAAGTTACAAGATTTCCCCCAGGTTGTTGTTTGCCCTTGTTTTAATTAAAAAAAATATATATTTTGGCATGTAATTCTAAAATGTTTTTATTTATTTATTTAAAGGTTTTTATTGGGGAATTGGGGGATGGGAACAGNCCAGCTCCAGGTTGAGCTGTTGTTCAGCATCTTAGCTGTAGAGGGCAGTGTCACTGGCCCTCATATATGGGATCCGAACCAGGGCCATCTGGCGTCCCAAGCCAGCTCTTAACCAAAGCGCCACTCGGCCGGCCCGGTGACACCATTCTTGATCATTTCATGCCTGTTTTTATTGAATGTTTTCTTTCTTTCTCAAACATTTTTTAAACACCATGCTTCATAACTTTTCTCAAACATAAAATATCCTGTGTGATTATCATACCTACATGCGCTTTCCCTCTTAAGGACTTCATCTTAAAGCTCCAACTGAGGAATGGAGAACAATTCGCACTGAGGTAAGGTAGTTTTCCAGCCCTGGGAAATCCTCTCAGTGTACATTATAAAGGTGCCTTGTTTGAATGTTAGTTATTAAATCGGCCAAAAAAACAAGGGTCTTCTTGGTTCGGCTGGAAAAATCAGCTTCAAGACTATGCAGACCAAATTCTGTGTATCTGCCTCACAAGCTGTCCCTTTGTTTATTTATGCCAGCAAGGCTAGGGGAGGGGGGCGGAGGGTTATGCTTTGCTCTTCTGTGTACCTGCAGGAGCCGCAAAACTTAAGCAAACAGAGGTCATTTATGGGCGTGATGATCAAAATGGAAACCTGGATCAGGGGAGCTCAAGTTTTAGTTTCTGTGTTTCCTTTAATCCTCCTTTCCTCTCCCCTCCTCCTCTCTGTCTTTCTTTCTTGTATAGGACATTTGTTGTATAGGAATGTAAACTTCAATGTCCTATAATCGACATGATAAAAATATGATTTCAAAAGCAAAAATTTCATTTACATTCTCTAGGATTACACCTTATTTTTTTCTCTGTTATTTCATGTTTTCTGGCCACTAGAGTGCCAGATAAAATCTGAATATACACAAACTAAAGACAAAAAATATTTACTCAACTAAGATTGGGTAATTAAAATGTGGAGAATAAGCTTTCATAACAAATAATTCATTTCAGTGCAGCAATGCAGTTGGCTGATGAGCGTGCCGGATGTCATATTAGTTATGATCAGTAATAGTAGAGCCAGCCTGCCTCGCTGGAAGCACAATCAAATGGGATTGAATGGGAATGAAGTGCCACTCAATTTCTCATCTAAAATCACCAATTTGATTCATATGAAAGGCCAGTCTATAATGTGACTAAGGAGCTAGCTGTACATGGTGAAATTTGGCTTTGCACAAACGGTTCTTCAGCTCGTCCCTTGCTATAACACAGTTTTCTGTGGGGCCAAAAAAAAAAAAAAAAGAAAGTGGGCATCAGCTAAAGAAGCTTGAAAAACTCTAATAGGGTTGCTAACAATGTGGGCTTGACCTTCTGATCTATTTTCCTTTCCAGTGAAATGAGGGAAAAAACTTGTTAAAGAGAAAATTTGCTTTATCTTAATTTTTTAAACATCTCAGCTTCATTTTGCCCTATCTGGTATATGTTATATATGTAATGCTGTATAAACAAATCCTTGAGAAGAATATCTTTTTATAATGTGAAAAGTCCCTTATCTTGTTTATTCTTGTTTATTCTATGGCCAAAAAAAAAAAAAAAGAGAGAGATTTAGTTACTATGTTCAGAATTTCGCTTAAAAGTGCTTCTGCCTTCTCCATTTCTCCCCAACCCCTCACACCCACACCTACACCATAATTATTCTGGTCTAATAAAATGAACAACTTCCATTCCATGAAGCCACATGATCCCACATGGCTGAAGAAAAAGTTCCCACTATTTGAACACCCTCAGTGAAAGATAAAGGGAGTTGGGTCTGGGGTTCACTACTTTTGATGCACCCTATTCTACTGGTGTTTGGCACAAATTCACATCCTAGAAAGGCAATTCTGCCTCTAGGTAAGTCCTTGGTCTCTCAGTGTCCAATTTACACACGAGAGGCCTCAGGGCCTTGCTTTGTGAAGTAACAGTAAACCCTCACATAATGCCTTCTGATTTTAAGAGTACCTATTGTATCAATACTTTCATGCTACTGTTGTATTTGATCTTCACAACCCTATGAGGTATCAGCCCTGACTTCAATTTGATTGCCCCTTCCTCTACACCATCCTTTAATAATAGATGTATTGGTCCCATGCTGTTCTTGCAGGGGTCTGTCCTTTGGAGTTATTATTTATTTCATCATAAGATTAACTACCATGAGGTGTGTTTAATGACTTTTGTTAGTGCAGCCAAATGACTATCTATTCTATTATCCTTCTTTTTAAGGCAGAGCTGTGTTGCTCTGTAGCTTAGCCTTCTTGATTATAAAATGCCTTTAAAAGTGCGAGGCTCTGGATGGGTAAATATCCGAGGTCTCCTCTCCCTGTAAGTTTAATACTCCTTATGTCGTTCTCTAGTCTTTTCTCTTTCTTTAATTGCTCACATTATCCTTGAAGACGATATAGATTTCTGGGTCAGAATCATATCTCTTCTTCAAAAGCCTACCATGCTAGCCATGTACCTAGCTGTGTTTCAAAATCCTCCATGTCCATTTTTCATAACTGCCCCAAACTGCAAATAACCCAAATGTCCATAAACTTGTGAATGGGTAAACAAAATGTGCTATATACAGCCAAAAAAAAAAAAAGAATGAAGAAATGATACCTGCTATAACACACATGAA
>NW_017731511.1:2459139-2473584 GCF_001890085.2 Hipposideros armiger | reverse complement strand
GAGAGAGAGAGAGAGAGAGAGAGACCTGAAAAGGGAAAAATAGAAGTAGAGAAAACCCGGCAGTTCCGAGCTAACTGGCAGCCCTTGGGCATGTCACAGGATTCCACATTTGCACGGTGAAGGAAATTAGGCCAGGCCATGGTTCTCAAGCCAGGCTGAACCTCTTAGCTGGCTTTCAAGGAACCCAATGCAGACCAATTCAATCAGATTTTCTGGGAATGGGAGTTAGGCATCATTATTTTGTGAAGCTTAGTATGGTTGTGAAAAACTGGACTAGATAATCTCTAAGGTCCCAATCAGATCACAGTAAATTAAGAGAAGTATTCAGAACCAGTGTAATGTATGAAATACAAGACAGCATAAAACCCACACAGGTGTAAAGAGAATCCTAACTAGGGACTTACAATACTTACAAGGTGTGATAAAAAAAATACGGTGAAAAAATACGGTGAATGTTTAAATTTAAAAAATTTAATACAGTAAAAGACACATGCCATCAATCCCCCTCAAAATACTCTCCCTCACTTCAAACACACTTATCCCATCATTCTTGCCACTTTCTGAAGCAGTTCTGGAAGTCCTCTTTTGTGAGTGACTTTACTTCATCCTTCATCATGACAATGCTAAGTGTCACACATCGTTTCTGGTACAGCAATTCTTGTCCAATAAAAACATTATGGTGTGTCTTCATCCACCTTATTCACCGGATCTGGCACCATGTGACTGCTGGCTCTTCCCCAAAGTCAAAATGACCATGAAAGGTAAACATTTTGAGTTGACTCAGGACATCCAGGCAGCCAAGACAGCGCAACTAAAGACACCCATGAAAAAGGATTTCCAGAACTGCTTCAGAAAGTGGCAAGAACGATGGGATAAGTGTGTACGAAGTGAGGGGGAGTATTTTGAGGCAGATTAATGGCAATGTGTCTTTTATTGTAATAATTTTTAAAATTTAAACATTCATAGTATTTTCTGATCACACCTCATAGATATTAGCAGAGAATGATATTCTCGAATGAACCTTGGCTTTCCTATACATGAATAATAAATATGCTTAATTAGTAAAAACAATGACAAAACTATGCATGGCACAGAACAAGATGAAAAGTATTACATCATTAACCTCTGTTGGAATTTGTATTTTTTATCCAATTCCACACTTATGAAATACATACATATCAAGCTCTGAGAATTCAAAGACATAAATCTTTTTCATACAAACTAAAAATCAAGCAGTCAAGTTTTTAATTTCTCACTTAAAAATGTCAAGAGTTGGTATGGCAAAAGCCAAGGTAATTTCTTTTTTGAGAACATATACACTCCTTGTTTTATGGAAGAAAGAGATAAATACTAAGTCATGACAGCCAGAACTAACAGCACCATCGAGAAGGCACTGTAGGTTGATTCCTATAAGCGACTCATTTGAATGGAGTCTTAAAAATTGAAACAAAACAAAAACCCTCTCTCATATGGCCTGCTATCTTGAATTTTAGCTAATAGGGCATGAGTTCTTAAATTGCAGATATTAGACATGGGCCTTGTAGTGGGGGGTCAGTGAACCCTCTGAAACTACATATAAACACTGTGTGGGTGTGCATGTGTGGGTATGCCCATGCACAGATGTTTCTTATTCTTTTTTGAGTCAGAACCCCTTTGGTAACCTGTGGACTCCTTCTCAGAAAAATGTCTTTAAATGTGTAAAATAAAACACAAAGGAGTGCAAAGAAAAACAACCAATTATAGTTATCAAAATGGCTTTTTAAAATTATAGCACAGTAACAAATATGCTTCTTTATCAATATATTAAATAACAAGGTCTAGCTGTTTAGATGGCTATAATAACTATCTTAATTTTGTAGTAATAAAGAGCACATATATTTTTGTGACATCAATAACAACATACAGTGATATGAAAATATCTGTAATTTTTATTGGTAACATAATCATAACTACTGCGAATAGTACTGTTTTGTTGTTTATGCTCATCATGAAAGAAAATATTAAAAATATTTTCCCCACCCATGGTCACAACTCTATTGAGTTCTCTGGATACTAGATGAAGAACTTCTGATCTGTGTCTTTATCCATCGTAAAAATATTTGTTTATAAGCCTCCAGGGAAGGTAGAATATTAGACAATGCACTTAATGAGCATTTCATGGACTGGTTTCTGTAAGGTCTGGTAGGCATAGATCCCTGAACAGTCACCAAATAATAGGGAAAAGGTACAGGGCTCTCTGAGGTGGGGCTATGAGGAATGTGTGAATTTTTGGAACTAAAATTCAAATACATCTTATTTTTAATTTAGCGTCTTTTAATGTTCTGCATAGTTCCTGCAAAATGGACAGCAACTTACAAGATACATAAAGTATAGCAAAACCTCATGAATTAGAAGTGGATGAGAAAAATAAAAGAGAAAACAACACAGGGGCATAAAATGAAATGGCACGAAGTACGAAGCTGGTACAATAAATGAAAACTGAGCCGCAAATATGCCTCTGAGCTTTCTGGCAGGCATCTTGAAGGAGAAAACTTGGACAGTCAGAGTTCACAATTTCCAAAGGATTACACCAAACAAACACAAAAATAAAAAAACAAAATTTAGAAAAGTATAACCCTTCTGGTTCCAAGACCAGATAAATATTTCTCCCATGGATCTTTATAAAGAGAATATCATGTATTGGAACAATAACCTCAATAATACCATTACAGGAGCTATAAAAATAAGTTTCATAGAACTTTAAAAAAAACGTTTTGTAAAAACAAAACAATGGCCATATACCAAACACAATTCAAGGGGGACTCATGAAGTAAAACGAGGTACTCAGCTCTCTACATTTAAATGTGACTGACATGCTGACAGGCCATTGACCTAAGCAAGTCAGAACTGAACATTGGCTCCACCCCCTCCACTCTCAACAGCAGAGGGTGGCAAACTTTTCTTAAAGGGTCAGACAGTAAATATTTTCAGCTTTACAGGCCATAAGGTCTGTCACAAAAGCTCATCTCTGCTGTGAAAGCAGCCACAGAGAATGTGCTAATGAATAAGCATCGTTGTGTTTCAATAAGTTTTATTTATAGATACTGAAATTTGAATTTCATATGCTTTTCACAAGTCATGAAATAGAATTCTTCCTTTGATTTTTTTTTTACCCAACCATTTAAAAAATGTAAAAACCATTTTTAGTTTACAGGCAATACCGAAACAGGCAGGGGGCTGGAAGACGCCCACAGTACATAATTTACTAACCCCTGGTCTACAGGATTAAGTTCCCCCCAGATGTCTCTTTGACTCTTGTATCCTTCTCTTTCCTCAAGTCTCTCTCTATATCAACTTTTAAAGATAGTTACTATTTTTATATTTTATATGCAACTATACACAAAGCCAACCAGGATGAGATCATGAAGACAGACACTTCAGAATTTTTACATTCCTTGGAAATAAGAAGGTAATCCAAGATAAATTACAGCAAAGAAGTGGTTTAATTCCCAGTATCCTCATTAAAATAAATGTACACTCACAAAAAAAGGGCAGAAAAATTTGAAAATACAGCTTTTTCTATTTCAGAGATCATGTGTTAGTTTTTTAAAAGCATATAAAAATATGTATAATTAGCTGAATCACTTAATTTATGTGTTGTAGCATTTATAGCACTAGATCTCCTAACACAAATGAGGCCATACCATGTTTTGCCGCACACAATTAACTTGGTACAATCTCAATAAGAAACCCTTCATTCCAAATATCATTCAGATGTCCCTGAGCTTCTGCCTGTCCTGAGACAAAACAAAACAGTAGGCCCCTGAAATTGGCAAACTTGGGTTGCCTCTATTGATACACTGATTCACAAGAAGGCTATAAAAAATTTATCTCATCTGCTTATTTTAGTGTCCTCATTTATGATTTGTAATACTTATAACTAACTACCCATTCTGGGGAGCTGCAGGATAATTAATAAGAATTTATAAATAAGCTTTGATGAGCATGATGAAAAAAGGTATTATGCATACCCAGGGGAAACCCACTATAATTTAGGGAGGCGGCAATTACCCTCAAAACACACACACATCAAATCGAGTCGCCTAGAAATATGTAACTACATTCAGAAGAGACTCTAAATCACACAATTCTAGTGTTCAACCCAGGTCTTGGCCACCTTTCCAAATGGTAGCCTTGTTAGTGGTCCACTGTAGGGCGTGTTTGTCACCTCTGTGTATTTTCTTATATTTTCGCAATTGGTTCTAGCAATGAGGCTGTGTATACAAGACAGGCTTCTCAAACCATGAAAGATTAAAATTCTGTGCTGAACTGTGGAAATGCCAATGAAACCTCTAGTACATCCAGAGAACAGGCCCAGAGCTTGTGGGGCTTTGGGATCTTATAACTCATGAATGCTCGACTGTGCAGCACTCACATAGTGAACAAGGCAAGGTCTAGAGTTACATGTAAGTCACTGCAATTATTTCTGAGGACACTTATTCTTGAGTGTATGCATTTACCCATGAGAACACTGGAGCTTTGTATTATTAAGGTGAAATGTTGGGTTCCATTCCAAACACCACTGTTCCTAAAACTGGCCACAGAGCCTCATCCAAACTAACATTTATTGCCTTTTAATGGCATTTTCTAAAATCCACATCTAAAGATTATATGACATTCCAAAAAGTCCCTGAGGGAAAATTACTTTCAAAGCAACCCCATCATCGTTTTAGATTTTTCACTGCCTGCATCTGCATCCACAAAGATAAAATTAAAATCTATATTTAAATGATCAGAATAATCTTTATTCTGACAGTCTTAGTATCAAATAGATCTGTCATATTAATGGGAGGAAAAAAAAGAATGGTTGAAAACATGGCATTCATACTTAGGAGGCAGTCCCTTCCAGCTCTGCCACTTACAGTTGTGCATCCTAAGGCAGGCTATTTAACTTCAATTGGCATTACAGGTTTCGAGAATAAAATGGGGATAAGAACATCAACAATTTCACAGGTTACTGTGAGGATGAGGTCAGATGCTGTGTAAGAAGTCCCTGAATAAAACCTTGTTCCTGTCCCCTAGTTAGGGAGGAACCCAGTTGGATCAACAAGGTACCTTCCTGAACCCCAAGGGTGACTTATAATACCATCAAGAATTAATATCATAGTTTGATGTCTAAAAGGCTTACTAAATAACAGCCTTGACACTGAGGAGAAAATGGAAGAAACCAGGTATTTATGATGACCCAGATTTTTCCATTCAATAAATGTGGCTAACTGTGCAAAGACAACACATTCCTTTGACACTATTTTGTATCCACGGTGTCTTGCATTGTGAATCATGGATTCTGTGATTTAATTTATATACTGTCACTACTAGTCTCGTCATTTAAATAATGTCACCCTTCTCCAGTAAAGGACTTCCATCTCATACCGTACAATTACACCCAGCCAATGCCACTCTACTCTCCACGTGAGTGTGGGCTCTGGCCTCTTACACAACGGTCTCCTCAGAATCGGAACCTAGGCCTTCCAGGTGACTAAAAATAAGGCTGTGGCCCAGGATTGGTGGCAACTTGGACCTCCTGACTGACCTGTGATGGTAGAATGAGACAACTCCCCTAGCATCATGGAAGGTGCCATTTATTACACAATCTCACAATCTTCAGGTACTCCTCATTGGTCTCCAGGGAAATGGAAGCATTATCTGGTTGCCAACACTCTTAAACCTTGACCTTCAGTTAGGCCCAATTTTTATTGTGTGAAAAATAAATTGATGACCTGGCTTCCTTTTATCACCTACAAATCACAGTTAAAACTTTGCTCTAGTATTAGCAGCTTTAGTGGAAACAAATCATTCCATTCATGTTGCTGAATACTGACACAGTGGTAAGGCAAAGCAATAAAAACGGTTGCATTCTTGTTGAGTCTGAGAACAAAGAAAATTTATTTTCCGATTTTTCACTTATGTCACCATAAGGCAAGAAATATGTGCGATGGTGAGGGTAACATGCAATTGCTAGTGTATGCCACTTACTCTTTTTTTAAAAGTGCTGGGGAATGTCTCTAAACAGAATTCATTACTATTATCTTGAGCTATAGTAGCAGTAGGCAGCTGCCAAAATATTTCACAAATGAAGCAATGATATTACTAGTTACCTAATTCAGCTGTGTTTTGTTCCTTGGCATTAAGTCTCATTCCCTCTATAAAATAAACAACCTATTAACCACAGAGGAGCTGTTAAGATTTTAGCTTCTCCTGTGGGTAATCTCTAAAGACTTATTTCAGTTAAATGCGTTCCCTTCTGACTGTTTGTTCGCAAACTTGTTTCATGAGATGGTGAGGAATAAATGAGTTAATGCACAGGAAACCTTTGGAACGGTGCCTGCCACGTAATAAGTGCTCAGCGCTGGAGATTAACTAGTCACAACAGAGTAGGAATTTTCTAACAAAACATACTCTAAAAGTCGAAACCCATGATAAATGTGCATATTCCACAGTTGGAATATTAATGTCTAGGTTTTATTAGATCTCTTCTTATTCACATGGCTATCTTAAACACAATGGAAGAATGCAAAAATCTATTCTTTTATTTTTTATTAACTACTCAAACATTGTTGTATTAGTGACCCAATGGCCCAAGAACATTAATTACCCATATAATTTAGGAAAAGGCTCTCTACAGGGACTCAGCAATTTAGGTAGCTTTACCTGACAGGACCAGTTATTGTAATTGACTTTACGATACTTCATGAACCTAGGAAACAATGGAAATGGATGGATTTAGAGAAAAAGTGGATATTCGGAGACCTACAAGAACTGAGAGGCTTTAGTATGTAACTGAACTTGGTCTAACTTTCGTCTAATATAGTTTTATCTGTATTGCACACTCTGTAATCATTCTGTAATCATGGCATTTTTTTTGATAAAATGATTAAACTGTTTGAGAAGGCTTAAGGAAAAGTGAGTGAGATTAGTGGCGGGGGTTGAATTTTCTAAAGAGAAACAGGCTGGCCTATCAAAAATATTTCAAAATGGTAAAGTTACATTTTCAAACATTGTGTTTCGTCTATATTTTCTAGCTCTAGAATGTCAAAACAAAATGCTAAAGCTAAATCAGGGTTACAATTGTGACTTCCTGATAACCAACTTGGAAGTGGGTTTTTTGTTGTTGTTGCTGTTTTTGTTTTTAGTTTATGGAAACTATTTCCCAGTACATAAAAGGACCAAAGCTGTAGTAAAAAAAAATGGGTAGGGCCTCTTTCAAAGCGCATGTGATAAAGAGAAAAGTGCTAGGAGTGTACTTAGGCGATCAGAGTTCCAGCTTGGTGGTAGTGTCACCATCTATTGGGTTGTTGGAAAAGTCCATTTTTTTGCAACAAAAAACATAGAAAAAATACGTCATGACTTTTCTGACAACCCAGTAGCTGCCCAGAAAGGTGGCCATGGGCTTTAGCACAGCTGTTAAATGCTGTGGATCAACTATAATATAAAGAGTTTGAAGATGAGCTCTTCACTTTCCTTCCAGAAGTAAAACAATAGGGTTCTTTAAAAAACACATTTTTTTAAGTGGGAACAGCCTAAATAAAAAATAAATAACTTAAAATTTTAACTTAGTAGAAAAAAGGATTTTAAAAATGCATGAAAAGTCAGTTGGGAATTTTATTGCCCTTGGCCCAGGGCCACTGCGAGACTGACTGGGCAGGAGGTTGAAAGAATTTCAAGGTTGTGAGTGACGTGTTACAATTAGAAAAAGTAAATGCTGTGTTTAGAATACACTTAAAGACAGTTTAGATGGACTGAAAAACTATAATTAAAGAATATAAGGCTTTAGTAGCTACAGTTAATTATGGCAAGCACAGTTCCTGGTTGGGTCATTCAATAAACATTTGTTGAGTAAATGAAGTGAACAAATACAAAAGTGAGATGTGACTGGAACTAAAATGGGAAAGGGTTTTAGAGACCTTAAGGAAAAATAATACACAATGGGACCACCAGCAAAGGACCAAAAAATTAATTCAGATTTTTAGCAGTAGACAAAATAGAAAAATAAAAATCATCACCAACATCTTGAGTTGCTGATTTTGCTAGAAGTTGGGGAGGCATGAATTATCCATAAATAATGATTGCGGAAAGGTGTACATGAATGAGGTTATGGGGATAAAACTCAGGCTCTATTGCAGGTCATATAACTCGCTAAGTAATGTCTGCAAATGATTTTTAAAGCACACATCAGGCATAAATTAAAAAGATAAAAAAGTAATTGTAGTAATACTGAGGGTGCCAAAACAATGAATACACATGGCTTGTATTCATCTTTTGTTATTGGTATATATTGACTATTACAATTTTAATATAGTTTTTTCCTTTCTTAAAATATGTATACTTTTTTTTTGGCACCCTCTGTATGAGACGGGATGTAGAGGCTTAGAAGATAAAAATCAATACTTTTTTATAACAAAATATATAAAGCAGATGTTAACTAGCTATTTAAAGCAAATATTAAACTAGCATAGAAATGATCATCTTTAACAATATAGTTTTTAATACTACTTATGTAACTGTTTCAGAAAAGCTTTATAATGGGTCACAGGCTATATACAATTTTATTGCCAAAAGTCAATATTTGGTGCTCAACAGGTTGAGCTTGTCATGTTTATGTTACAGTCATATCTCCACAGTACCAGTTATAACAAAATCAAATTCAGGAGTTTATTTGAAATGCAGAAAGAATTGCTGATAAGATTTTTTTTTTTTTGCTGACAAGATTTTAAAGGAAATCACACTAGCCAACTGATGGAAGTTATTTTATCCATCATGTGTTATCAGAGGCAAGTTATATTTCAAGTTTTAATGCAATGGCTCCTTTTGCAGAGAGAAAAAATATTTCTATCTTTTACACCAATTTATTCTAAATTAAAAAATATATATTTGGTGATCAAAAAAGCAGGAAGGAAGAAAGACCAAATTTTTAACAAATCCCATATTCATGATCAACCAAATAACCTTCCTGAAAAGCTTTATTTAAAGTTTATTATAAAAGAAGCAGAGGAAGCTTAGACACCAGTGTGAGTCTGAGAAAGGGATTGCTCCTTCAACAGGTGCTGGGCTTGGGGAGAGGGGGCTCTGAAATCAGGGGGCATTGGGTGTGCTTCTGATCCCAGACAGAACCCAGAGGAGAGGAGGCATAGGCAGACTCCAGCAGCCCCCATGACCCCTAAAAGCCCCAGCATGGTCACAGCAGACTGGGAGTATGAAGGAAGTGTCAAGCCTCACTGAGTTCCCCCCAGATTTATGCTGCAGCAGCAGGGACCACAGGGTCCCCAAGGAGAGCACGGAAGAAGCAAGGAGAGGCGCTGAAACTGAAGGGCACTTTCAGACAGGAATGTGCTTGTGCTGGACCAACACTAAGAAAGCGACAGGACAATGAACATCTCTAAGGATGCCTGCATAGGCCAAGGCCACCAACCCAAGGTGAGCACCCCCACCCCAGGCCTTAGTCAGCGCGTTGTAGGGAAAATGATTAAATTAAATATTTCTGACTAGCAATCTGACAAGTTTACTTGTTCTTAAAGTGCTCCCTTTATAAGAAGGATATAAGAATGATAGGAAACCTTAATTAATGGTACAAAGGAATCGAGAAGAGGCAGAGACTTTTGTTTCTAGCAATGATGATCTAGGTATACACACTGATCCTTCCATGAAAACAAATAAAAAATGCTGGTTATAATATGAAATAATCTCATTAAAAACATCAAAGTGTTGACAGGACAGTAAGAAACTGCCAGACCAAACTCTGCAGGAAAGCAGGAGCCTAAGAGGGTAAGCAAGCAGGGAGGCACTTTTATCCCGATAGGGGCAGATCTGAACTGATTTTCACAACCTCGTGGGGGAGGGGAAACAAATCAGAGTGCAGAACCCACCCAAGTGGGGAGAATAAAAAGGCTTTCCTTACACTAAGCTGAGGCTCCTAAGAGTCACACCCTAAAATAACCCACCTCCCACTCTGAGAGGCTGCAGGGATAGTTGCTTTGGCATTGAACGTATATGTAAAGGGGGTGGAGTCCCTAAGAAGCTGTATTCACAAGCTGGCCCTTGTGTGCACACTGCACCTCTGTACATCACCTGGGTGGTCTAGAAAACTTTGAGTGGTAAATTTCAGTTAAAGCGGTCCCAGGCTAGTAATGCCGCCAGGCACCTGACAGAAACAAACAGCAAATCCTCTGAAAAAAAAGGCCATTCATCCCAAGCCTCAAAGAATCCCTACAAGTAATTTTTCAGTTTAATGACAAACACCCAGGCAAAAATAAGCAAGCACACAAGAACAGATAAGAGGGGAGAGGGGGAAATCTCAGAAAAATATAGATCCTAAAAGCAAACTTACTCCCTAATGAATCCTGTAGTCATTCATGCAACAAATATTTATTGAGCACGTACTCTGTGCCAGGCTCTATGCCAGGTTGCTGGGCACACATGCCACTTCAGTTGTCATATGAACAAATAACCCAGGGGATGAAAGGTTCTTTGAACTGCCATTACATTTATTTAGCTTTTATTTCTGTTTTCCCAAGACTTCCAAACACAAGGACTGATGAGAGCCCATTACTATTTAGTGATAGATTTTGAAATAAACAGTAATCTCCCAGGACTGAGATTGGCATCATTGATTCTTTTCCCGCATTCTCAGTCCCTAAGGTTCCATGTTTGAGTTAAGCCTAATTATCCCCTAAGCAAAACACAGAGCCACGAAAAGTGAAGGACAATTATCTCAGAGACATAACATTCAGAGTTAACTGCATTTATCTTTAACTGTAAAAGTCCAAGCAGATGATCTTAGAAGGATAGCATAAATTTGGCATTAATTTTAAGGTAGATCTAGAAACAGTTGAAGTGTGGAAAGAAGTTAGTCCAATATTTACTTATATATGAGTATAGATTGCCTTTCTTGGCCAAGGTTGTTGGCAAAATCTTGCTGATATTTGAGTTACTTTAGTGCATCCACATTAATTATCAGTCTTTGTCTTCTATCTAGCTTTTGTAATAAGGATTCAAATAGTCACTTCTGCATTCCTTTGCTCTTATTAAACACTCTGGTTGTCATTTACTGAGCCTTTGGAACAGTATGACCTATGCTTTCTTCTTGCTTGCCAAACCACGGCAGTATGACATGATGATGATGACGATGGTGATATGATAATGATAGCTACTGCATATGAGGTACTCACTCTGGGTCTGGAACTGTGCAAGACACTTTTTAGCAGTTATTTACTCCTCACAACAATTATAAGGGGTAAGTCACTGTTAGCTCTGTTTTGTGCTCAAAGTTAGACAGACCTGAATTCAAATGCTACCCTGCTTCTGACATTTCTCCTCCCCTAGAAATGAGGCACAGTTTTCTGAGGTGAAGGCTGCTGTCGGGATGAAGTGAAATACAGTGTGGCTGAATGTGTGGCTTCTAGGAAGTGCTGGTTTCCTCTTCCTTCCAATGGTTACTCATCATGAAATTCACGCTTGCCTTAGGCAGCATCTCCAAATAGGTAGACAATGTCTTACATTTATGAAGAGTTTTATACTTCAGTACCCCTTTACTTCTTCTCAATCATTGGCTTCTTTGAGCCTTTGGAAAATATTTTAATATCTTAGTTGACCTTTTTAGATTTGTTGTCTTTAGGACATAATAACATTGTCTGTTGACCTTGAAAAATGCTAATCCAGGAAATGATGCAAGAAAAAAGGACAAGACCTTTGCTTTTCTTTCCACTCCTTTTGGGGCAGTCTACCTTGTTCCTTCTCCCAGGTATCTATGTGTGCGTGAACGGGGTGTGGCCGGTGGCCAGGGTTGGAGGTAAGTCAAGGGTGGGAGGGAGGGATATAACACGTAGCTGTCCTGGGTTTCCATGTAAGGATGCCTAGCACAGAAGGAATGTGCTACCTTCCCTTATGAAAGAACATTTCTTTTTTTTTTTCTCAAGCTTGTGAGAAAAATCATCCTACATTCTCTTGTTTAAACCAAAACTATGTACTTACTCTCCTTACAGTGGTCTGGATTGAAAGGCTATATTCATCAGAGTGTGGCAAAATATACTGAGAAAAGATGTATTCACCCCAGTGTATCGCCTGGCACACAGTAGGGGCTCAACAAATACTTGAAGCTACTGCAGTGTGTCCTCTGTTGACAATGCAGAAAATAATGCAGTGATTCCTCACTTCCAGGGTAGCTTCCTAGATCAGCAAGATTCACTCGTCAAATCATGGATTAGTTGAGAGGTCACACAGGTGGGCAGACTTTGTTTTGGCTTGCAAGGTTTCAAAATACTTTTTGAATTAACATCTAAAGCTTCAGAGATTTCATATACATAGAGAGCTGACTAGCTTTACCCAATAGTATTTATCTGGCCCTTTTGGGAACTTGTGCTGGTGCTTGGATTATAATTGTGTTGGCTAAATAAAAGTTCAGAAGTCCTGTTAGCTCTATCAGGTGTTAATTTAATCCTGTAAAGAACATACACGCATACTCCAAACAAAAAAGAGCAGGTTCGAAATGTGTAGTTACAAAAATCAAACCCTTCAGCCCTCAAATTTCTCGCTGTTGGAGAACTGACTATGCAGATCCCACCATCAGTTTGTAAAGTCCTGTTCTCAGAACCTCCACTTCATGGGCTCTTGCTGACTAGAGGCATGAAGGGGAAAGACCACCTGCCCCTTCACTATTGTTGTTAGAAAAAGCCCCTCCCCCCCACCCCAATCACAACTGGGAAGGAATTCTTGATGCAAGCAGGGAGGAAGAATTAAAACTCCACTGACATAAAAAGCTACCAAGTGCCACAGCAGCTTGTCATTTAGAAGTACCATTAGGAATTTTACAGAGATTAATCAAATTAAATAGGCCTAAAACACAAGTGAGTTTCACTTAATATTTTAAAATACATTACAATACTGAGAGTCTCTCCACTTTAAGTCACTCCTTTAAAAGGCAGATGGGGCCTGACCATTCTCCCTTTTCAAAACGATGCAGCCTTCCTCCCTGACCCTCCTGCTGATCCTGTGTGTTCCCCTGAAACCACAGAGGCCCCACTCCCGTCCCCTTGCTGCTGAAGCCCACACGTCTAGCCCCTGTATGGCCCCTTCACTTTTCTTCCCCAGTTCTTTTTTTCATCTCTCCCCTGGCCCACCTCAAAGATATTTCAGGAATAGCATTATATAATAATAATAGTAACAACACTGTTAAACATCAGGGCCGGCCAAGTGGCTCAGTTGGTTAAGAGTTGGCTTAAGAGCGCGAGCTCTGAGCAATAGGGTCGCCAGTTCAATTCCCACATGAGCCAGTGATGCTGTGCCTGAGCTGAGCTGTCGCTGCGCTGCCAACAGACGGCAGGATGGCTCAGCTGGTGTAACAACAAGATTGCCTGTTCAGTGGTGGGCTATGCCCACCCACAAGTAGGACTGAACTGTGCACCTTGAGCTGAGCTGCTGCCTGGATGGCTTGGTGGATAGGGCGTGCACTCTTAACAAGGCTGCCGCGGGTTCGACTCCCCGCATGGGATGGTAGCTACGCCCGCCCGCAACTAAGATTAAACACAGCACCTTGAGCTTAGAGGCCATGAGCTGCCCACGGGAAGCCAGATGGCGACTGGCGCCTTCCACAACAAAGATTTTAGAACAACAACTTGGCTGGTCCCCTTCCCCAATTTCCCAACACTGTTCCCCTCCCCAGTTCCCCAATAAATTAAAAACAACAACAACAAACCAACCAAGTTGCTATTTTTAAAAAAATCACTAATATGTTGCATTAATAATACATCATTACTACTACTACTAATGAACATTCATTGAGCACCTACTATGTGCCGAGCACAAGTTTAACTATCTGAGAGAGGTCAGCTCACCGAGTAATCACCATAATCATCTGAGGCTTGCAGTGTGGTAGTTAAAGATGAGTGTTCAGTCAGGCTGGTGGCTGGGATCTTAACATCTTAACAAGGCTTGCAGACCACCGCCGGTGTGGTCCAAATGCTGTCCACAAGGCTTCTTCCAACCCTTAAGAGGCTATGATTACTGCTGCCATATTTAAGGCTGCAAGATTTATAGCAGCTCCTATTGCTAAGTGAAAAAGGAACTTATGTTTTGGCAAGCCCTCTATTTCCCACAAAGATCAATTCTGGAAAAACTGAACCTCCTCAAAACAGTCCCCTCGTCTTACTCCACCAAGCCGAGGGGTCTCCCATGACTGAACTTGAGGTGCCACTGGATACCAACAGAAGCCGAATTAAGCTACAGGGTTAAATCCTGACAGTGTAGAAACGCAATTTCCTCCAGTAAGTCTAGATAATTGCAGTTTCCTCTATGAAAGTCTGTCATTAAAGTCCACTACGAGGAAGTTCAATGGACAAAGTTCCAATGACTGTCGCTGACTTGTACCCAGAGACCAGACCTGGCAGAACCAGAGTCAGCTCTGCCCGCCCCCCC
>NW_017731511.1:2451291-2459044 GCF_001890085.2 Hipposideros armiger | reverse complement strand
CCCCCCTCCGCTCCACCCGCGCGGAGATCCTACAGAAAAGAAAAGGCGGGTCTGGTAAGGCTCTTGGGGACCAAAAGGAAATCTCCTAATCTCTGGTCCTTTCTCTGGATCGGTACATACTGTGCAAGCTCCGGGACTCTATCCCGGGCGTGACCACTTCCAGGGTTCCTGGAGGCGCGGGGCAAAGGGGAACGGGCGGGCAAGGGCTGCCCCGGGAACCCCCGCCGAGCCGAGCCCCCCCCCCCAGCTTTCCCTCTTCCTCCTCCTCCCGGCGCCCTCGCCTCCGCGCCACGGCCCTCGCCTCCTCCGGAGCGGGGACTCCAAGTGCCCCCGGGAGGGTCGGCGCCGCGCGGTTGGAGGGGAGGAGGAAGGCAGGCAACTCAAAGCCTACCGTCTTCTGCTTCTTGACCCCGGACATGCTGGTTGGCGGCGGCGACGCCCGGCGCGCTGGAACTGGGAGCCCGGCTCCTGGGAGCGGAGACACTAGGACGCACGGATGGCGGTGGCAGCGACTGCTGCCGGACTCCCGGGAAGGAGGTATAAAAAGGCTCCTCAGACACGTCGCACTTCCCTTGACCAGCCCCCTCCTCCTCCTGCTCCTCCCGCCGCGCTCCTCTCCGCCCCATCGGCTCCGCCAGCAGCGCCCAACCCAGGGGACCCGGCCGCCGCCTGGGCGGGGTCCCGCCCGGCTCCCTACTCGCGGGAGCGGCGAGGCCAGCTCCGGTCGGAGGCAGGACCTTGCAGCCCGACGGGCAGACTCGCAAGCGGCGCGCGCAACCCGGGGGCAAACTCGCCCTCTCCCTCTCCACTCCCAGTGGGTCCCACAGTGTCCCCCACACCCCATTCCACCCCGCGCCTCTTCAAGGAAACCTTCCTGCCCCTGGGACCTGAGAGTTTACTTGGTTAAAGGCAAGGATGCTTGAAACGGCCAGACTTGTTGGCATGGTCCTCAGCGGGCACTGACGCCCCCAGATCGCCTTCACTTGCAGTAATAACAGCGACGGAATCCATTGACTGAGCCTGACTCTACTCTCTGCTGAGCTTTGCCTTAAGTCTTATGCGCCCCCGCCCCAGGCATCCAGTCCTACTTTGTCCTTATGTTACAGATGAAGCAATTGAGGCTGTCAGACTTTCTCGAGGTTATATTCCAAGTGAGGGATTCAAAACCAGGCTGGGAGCCTCGACAGTCCGGGCTTTCTATACCAGCATCATCGTATATGATGATGATAAAATCGAGGCTTTGCTTACCTGCGCATTATGTTCCAGGAATGGTACTAAGGGAGTTATATGCATTCACTCCTTTTGGAGCTCACAATAGTTTCCTCATGTAACGATGGGCCAGCTGAGGCACTTGCTCCTTCTCACAAAACCAAGTAAACAAAGCCAGCCCTAGAAAATGGCTCATGGCGGTAGCCTAGCGACTTGTTTCGGTCCATCCCCCAAAGTATTCCCATAGTAATTCTGTATGTTCAGCAACTAGGATGGGCCCTGGGGGGAAAGAGTCAAAGGAGACCCAAGTTGAGAAGACTTATGGCTAGACCCCAGGGCTCCCAGGTTTTTTATCAGAGGACAGAATGAGGCAACTCTCTTGAAGAATCCAAATGTCCGGGACAAGCTGACAAATGGAGGAGAGAAGCTATGATTAGTGACAAGCATCTTGAGGGCAATCATTAGGTCTCACACCTCTTTGTACCATAACTCCTTGCAAAATGCCACACACAGAGCAACAGGACATTACAGGCAAAAGAATGCTGAAAATACACAAGTGAAGATACACAAGTGAAGATACACACTGCTCTTTCCAGCTCCGGTCTTCCTCCTGTGAAAGGGCTGGAGAAGTTATACTCTAAGGGGTGAGGGATGGAACTTTTCTTTCATAACCTAATCGTATTTCTGGAAGACTGCCAGCTGTCTAGACAGACACCTGAAGATCTGAGTATTCATTTGCCTGCTCTCCTCCATGTATATTTATTTTCTTACTCATTTTGAGTAAGCTGCCACCACTCCCTTCAATGGGGAGCTGCTGGAGGACCAATACTGGGTTTGCATTTCTGTACTGCATACAAACTAGCACGTGCTGAATTTATATGATTTAAACAGTAATATCCCATTCTAATTGCATTGGAAAATTCCTTTTGTATCAGTTCCAACCATATCTTGGACCCTGCCAGATACTGCATTAAGAGAAAAGGTAAGTGCGGATGGAGAAATACCAATTTGCATAATTTTTTTTTCATCTTGCCTTTTAAAAAGGTGTGTTCTTGAAACAGAGGGAAGTTAAAGGCAAATCCCTAGGGCTACTTCCCTGTATTTTACAGGCGGCAATGGAAAGCTGGTGCTGAGAGAAAGGAGGTAATCTGACCCTGGTTACTAGTCGGGCAGAGTTAAGACTCAAACCCAGGTCAGCTGACTCCCGCAATGCTCTGGGCACTGAATCGCTCAGCCTCTAGGTCAACTATTTCAAGACCCCATAATAATGTGAAACTAGACTGTTTACCTGGTTTTAGGTTTAATTAATTCTCAAATAGTATTTTGGAACAGATATTCTTTTTACTATCCCCAAAGACGTGTGACAATAGGAGGCCTCAGCTCCCTTGGACACAAGCTGCGTGGTTAACGTCACAGATCATCAGTTTAGCAGTAATTCAGCATGGCAACTCACTTAAAAGTAAAATAATCGTACTTTTTTTTATTTTCCCAGGGTCTTTCTTTTAAAGGTGATGTCTTGAATTCTTTATCATCTCACTACCCTCTTGCTACTAGGAGAGGTAAGTCCTTCTGAAAAGATATGAGCATCTAGACGCTTAATTTTTGGAGTCAACAATTCCAGCACATCAGAACTGGGAGAAGACGCAAGCAGGGGAAGGGAAGAAGGGTTGAGGTCTGTCCTTCCGTATGGACACACTTTCCATAACTTTCTTAGGAGTGTTCCCTGAAAGACTCCACTGTGAAACATTGTGGTCTTCATTGTACCAATTTATAATCCTTGATACTACTCACAACATTTGCATGAGGTATTTTTTTTTTCTTCTTCCTATTTTCTTTCTTCCAGGAATTGACTGGGCTTTAATAATTAACATAATGAAGTGGTGATTACTACTTGGTCCTTTTATTAAGAAAAGATGGAATTAGTCAGCTCCTCCAAATAAACAAGGGAAACACGTATTCAAAGAATACCAATGTTGGTGAGATGTTTAGGCCACAAGTTCTCCAACACATTTTGTGGGGGAGGGCTCATCACATTTTAGGGGATCTAGCTTGTAGGCACCTCCCTTGGATGACCATTCCAAAGAAATGCAGCTATGTTGCCCCCTAGTGGTTGTCGTGCATAAAAGAGACCTAATCGTTGAAACCCCTCGTACTAAAGTAAGTACTGTAGTTACAATAGTATCCTTGGGTTAAGAATCCCTTAGAGAAAGTAGGCTAGGATCCAAACACTTTTCCTAGGCACAGGAACTACCATAATGAGCAAGATATGGTTCCTATCTTCAAGAAACTCAAAATCTAGTGAAAGAGACAGACTCTGTCCCCTCACCTTCACCCCAGTCACTTGAGTACAATACATGACACTGGGACAGGTGAAAATGATACATGCATGCCTTAGACATTTTATTTTGACTTAAAACACATGTACTTCCCTAATTTTTGATATAGGGCTAAGGGCTTCTGTTTTGGTATGACTGTTTTGGTATGACTATGCTGTTGGGAGTTCCAAACACCACTCTCATAAGGCATCTTCAGCAGTTTCTAGTTTGGAATTTTATAAAGTGGAGTTAAAAATGAAGGGCACTTCAACCATGTGTGAGGAGACCCCTTCAGGATGTCTTACATACCCTCCCCCGATCTGTGTCTGTTCTCTTGCCCACACCTAATTCAACAGTATAATTTTTTAGCAGCTCATCTTTCCAAAGCATCCATCTGCTCTTATAAGAAACACAACTCTTTTCTTCACTCATATGCTATGCATTTAAGTCACATCTAACTAAATGACTTAATTATATTAACAGGTACAACTGGCATCAGTAGGTTTGAGAACAAACACAACGGATCTCCGTAAGCATCCCGCTTAGGAAGTGGGGGTGCAGAAGTGGGGCATTCCAGTGCACCCTAGTGTTAAGGAACATTCGGTTTGCTGTGGGCATTGGTCATTATCTTTTCCAGAAGAAATGGAGAGCATGGATTAAACTGGCCAGTCAGTGAAAATAAACGATATTGTAGGAGCACACAGGAGGGACATCCGGTTCAACTTTGGAAGGAGGGGCAATGGAAAGACATGTAAGATTTTCTTGGGGAAGATGGTACATGAGCTGAGACTGGAAAAAAAGGGTAGGGTTTTGCCAGCCCTCCTCTCCCCAAAGGAGAGGGGTGTGTAAATTCAAAAATTTAAAGGCAGAGAGCCGCATGAAATAACCTGGTATGTTCAGAAAATTACAAGTGTCTGTATCGTTGAGTTTAGGAGATATAATAGAAGAGTGGGGGGAAGGTTGTAATAGAGGACCTGCCATGTGCTATCAGGCAGCAACATGATTTTGCATGTTCTCTTCCTCATGCTCGTCAGATGCGTTAGCCATGTGGCTGGCCTTCCATTTGTTCATTAGTCATTATGGACACTTCTCTTGTCCAAGGATAAGTCAGTGTCTTGAGGTGTCCTTGGTCTGGTGGGAGAGATGGATACATACGCAAATAATTCCAAGGGAATGTGGTAAGTGCTTGAATAAAGTCATATTTGAAGCAATAGGGGAAGCACACACACACACACGCGCGCACACACACTGACTACTGGACCATGAAGAAATGCCAGTGGGTGGTGATAATTTAACCTGAGTTTCAATGATAAGAGAAAGCTAGATAGGAAAGTGATTTGTCCATACAGCGCGGCCCACCTGGATCACACTGATGGCCCAGCTGCCTGGGCTGCTCTTCCTGGCTACATGGAGCACCCACTCCCTACCCTGCCAGTCCCTGTGCCTCCTTCCTGAAGTGCCCCAGCCTGACACTAAAGACCCAGGTAGAGCAGAGAAAAGCTGCTGACAGCCAGACTGCACAGCAACACTGACCCTATCCCCAAAAGGCTGCCCACGGAGCTTAGGTAGCCAGCGGGGCCCATGCTTCCGGGCAAAAGTAGTGGTCTTCTGCCATTTCTGGGTGGAGTCCAGCCCAAAGCATTGGTCTACTCTTTTTACTAGTTTAAAAAGAAGTACAATTATTAGTATATGCACACATTATGCAAAGTAGAAATAATTAGGATATTTAGGGAAATTCACTCCCAAATAGTTACATTTGTTTCATGTCAAGCAAATCAATTACTTCAGCCAATTAATTGGTTGAATTTTTCAGCCTTCAACAGGTTCTTTTAAAAGATGTTTAGCAAAGTGGAAGATAACTTAATCCATGTCACTTAGAGGCTTTACATTATTAGCAGAAATATCCAAGTAAACTTAGCTAGATTTTAAGGCATTTTATAAGAGGAAGGAAGGAAGGAAGGAAGGAAGGAAGAAAGGAAGGAAGGATGGAAGGAAGGAAGGAAGGAAGGAAGGAAGGGATATTGTGATATTTAGCCTAAAGTTGAGAAAATATCACAAAATGATATATTCAGAGAAATAAGAGTTATAATTACAGAAATTTGTCTTTAATTATGGAAGGACAGAAATATTTCATTTTCAAATAACTTATATGGGGTTACATGGTAAGTGCTCTTTTTTCCAACATAACTGAGAAATGTGGTGATATAATAAAATTAATACCATAATTATTAGAGAACATCAGGGATACCATAAATGGATGGTGAATTTGCAAAAGATTGCAATATAATATGTTGTGCATAATTTAATTTATTTGTAGGTCCCAAACCTTCTGGAAGGATTTTATCAATTTGGGCAGTCACATCATGGAATGATAAGCAGTAAAAAATCAATAAAATACCTCTCTCTCCCTCTCTCTCTCTCTCTCTCTCTCTCTCTCTCTCTCTCTCTCTCTCTCTCTCTATCTATCTATCTCTTTTAGATAAAAGTATAAAAATCCTTAACGGTCCCTAGCTTATGGGCCTCAGGCATCCTGAAATTATTATAAAAGAGTTTTTATCAATACTAAGCATTTTCTGAAATAGTAATAGTTATGCATACATATTATTATTTTTCAAATGTATTTAGGCGCAGTAGTAAAGAATAAAATGCAGCTTTTCAGCCAGAACTGCCATCTTCCAGTAATTTGCCAAAATGACCAAAAACAAAGGGAAAGGAGGGAGGCCCCTGCCATTGTGTTCTCTAGGCCTTTAGAGAACATGGAGTTGTTTCATTAGCCACAAACGTGCGAATCTACAAGAAAGGTGATATTGCAGACATCAAAGGAGTGGGCGACTGTTCAAAAAGGAATGCCCCACAAATGTTCCCATGGCAAAATTGGAGGAGTCTACAGTGTTACCCAGCATGCAGTTGGTTTTGTCATCAACAAACAAGCTAAGGACAAGATTCTTACTGAGAGAACTACTGTATGTATTGAGCATGTTAAAGAACAATAAGAGCTGAGATAGCTTCCTGAAACGGGTGAAGGAAAATGATAAGAAAAAGAAGGAAGCCAAAGAGAAAGGTACTTGGGTTCAACTGAAATGCCAGCCTGCCCCACCCAGAGAGGCACACTCTATGAGAACCAATGGAAAGGAGCCTGAGTTGCTGGAACCCATGCCCTAGGAATTCATGGCATGATAGATGTAAAAAAATAAAAAGACCTCTGCACTGTTAAAAATATTTTTCTTGAAATGAGTAGAAGTGTGGTGTCCCCTCCTTCAAAGAAATATTTAAAGAAAAAAAAGAACAAAATGCATATTCATTAAAAATGTTATCAAATTCATTTCCTGATCGTCTATAATATTCTCAATCATCAAATATTAAAAATACAACTACACTCATAGGGATAATCTTAGTCTCCTAAAGATAAATGGGGCAATATTGCCATTATAATACAATCATAAATAATATTGGCCAAAATTGTTATAAGTACTGTGAAAACAAACCTATGCTTGAACCTTGGAATCCATGTATTTTTAAGCGTCTTTTGTTCATTTAAAAACCCCACACACTTATTTTTCTTCTCTTTACTTTTAGTTTAGAAAGACAATTCCACTCTGGACAGGGGGAAGTTCTTCTGAAGCCTCAAAAGCTCTCAGATTTCACTGTATGCTATAAACATCTGAAGAATCACACACCTGTCTAATTAAATGAAAATCTGGGGCTGGGTCCAAAGTTATCAGTAGCTTTAAAGTTTCTCTTCAAGAAAAGCTTTCGTTCTTGAAAGTGAGGGAGCATCAAGATTACCTGCTAAATTATAGATTGCTGCCCCTCCTCCACACTCAGAATCTCTCATGCAGGAAGTGTAGGGTAGGACACAGAAGATGTATTTCTAATAAGTTCCCAGGTGATGCTGCTGCTGCTGTTTCAAGGACCACATTCTGCAAGTCATTGCCTTAGATATAAGTCTTCCAATTCACCCTTGCCTTTTATTTTTTTTATAGGAAATTTAGAAAATAAAGTAGAAAGAGAAGAAATTGGTGTGTTGGGGAGACAACCAATCCTGGACCATATTCTTTTTTTTTTAATTTTTATTAAATTTATTGGGGTGACATTGGTTAGAAAAAGTATATAGGTTTCAAGTGTACATTTCTATAATACATCATCTATATATTGAATTGTGTATTTACCACCCAGAGTCAGTGGTTTTTCCATCACCATATATTTGACCCCCTTTATCACCCTTTTCT
>NW_017731511.1:2441807-2448621 GCF_001890085.2 Hipposideros armiger | reverse complement strand
AAAAAAAAAAATCTTAAAAAAAAAATGTGATCCTAAGAATCCTATCTAAATCAATTATCAAATGTTTTCCATCCATACTCACTACTCACTTCTTTGATCATGTTGGTATGTGAAATTTTTGTCTCTATTAAAATGAGTCAGCCACACTGGGAACATTTTTTCAGCAGAACTGAAAATAAAATGCTAATAAGTTGAACATGTATGCACTTGCATCATAAACAAGCACTTTTGTCTAATAGGAGTTGTGAAAATGTACAGCATATAAAACCTTAAAAAGGTATTCTAATATGAAGGAATTATTTTAATTCATTTGTCACATTACAAGCTTAGTGATGTTGACTTAGGTAGTAGATTCACACAAGATACAAACATCCTCAAAAATATGGAGATTTGAGGGTCTCTCAAACTAATACATAGAGTTGTTTTCAAGTAAGTTTGGGAAAAAATCATCTGTGGGATTCTGTAAATTTGTTCCTGTCTAAAATAATATTTTCAAACTTAGTCCTAATTATCCATTTCATTCCTTAATCCACTTGGCCATGGACACCTTTCTTCATTTTATTTTATTTATTTATTCATTCATTCATTCATTCATTTTTTAGGTGTACAAAACAATGCAATAATTATGCTTTTCACCCCTCACAAAGTGACCACTCCCCTCCCCCACTTTCTTCATTTTAGAATTCTGTTGAGAAAGCATTAGCTTAACCCATCAATGGCCTAATGATTGGGTTTTCTTACCAAAACAAATTCCCAAGATAGTGCAACAAAGTGAGGTTGAGTTACTAAGATGAAATTTGTTGTTTTAGGCCCAATACCTAGTTGGCTAAGTCATGACAATAAAGCTAATACACATAGCACTTGACACTATTCTAAGTGTCTTACATATACTAAGTTGCTTAACTTTCACAACCTATGAAGCAGGTACTATGGCTATGCTCACTTTTATAGAAGAGGAATGAGGCACAAAGAGGTGAAGTACCTGAGTAAATAGCAAAGCCAGGATACAAACCTGGAGAGTCTGGCTCCACAGTCCACGTTTGTAACAATTACGCATGTGACCCCTCCTGTGCCTGTACATGCAACATTTTTTTTTAATGTATTAAACTAAACAATATTTATCAGCTTGGAATTTTTAGTAGAAAACTCATTTTGCACAAGTGAAAAAAGAAGCTTAAATGGTTTTAGAGACCATATCAATATATATTTCTAATGCTTTTAAAGAAATTGTTTTATAATTTTCTTCAAATATTTCCAACAGCAGAACTAACTCCCAGCTCCTGAACTATGTTTCCAGACAGAGACCTTGCTAGGGAAGGGGCAGTTGTATTTACTAGCTTTGTTCATACATAGTCATCTGGTGAACTTTAAAAACAACTTGTTCTCTTAAGTAGGTTTAATGAGTCCATGAAAATGTATTCACAATGTCAAGTTGCTTAGCAAACTCTTTACTGAAGATAGTGTCCTTGCAGTTATATCTTAAGCCCTGCCCAGGTTAAATCATCAGACATTTCATATCAGTTGAGTCCAAAGGAAGTAGTTTGACTTCTATAAAAAAGCAGGCATCAGAGCATTTTATTGACCAGACTTTTTTCCTTGCTAGCTTCCAGGGCACAGGAAAAAAACTAAGCATTATTTTAAAATCATAAATAAACTCTCCTTCTTATAGGATGGGATAGAGTTCTTTGGATTCCTACAGATCCAACCAAAACTCTGGAAAATGGTAAAAGCTCAGTAAACACAAGTCCTTTTTAGCTTTGCCATTGCCTGTGATAGGAGGATAGGTGATCCAATCATTTATTTTTACTCCACAGTAACAGGGACTTCAAATCCCTGGAACTTCCCTAGCTGACAAGGAGGGAGGGGCTGATACAACGGGTCTGATGTAACCTTGTTGAGTCAGGAGGTTTGAAACATGGTCTTGGCTGTGCTATGAGACAAAAGCAAGGCTTAGAACAATTTCTTCTTCTTCTCCTTCTCCTTCTCCTTCTCCTTCTCCTTCTTCTTCTTTTTCTTTTCTTCTTTTCTTCTTCTTGCCCCTCCTCCTTCCCCCACCTCCTCCTCTTTCTCCTTCTTTTAAAGCTTTATTGAAATATAATTCACATACCATAAAATTCACCCATTCAAACTGCACAGTTCAATGGGCTTTAGTGTATTGAGTTGTGCTGTACATCCATCACTAAAATTGAATTTAGAATATTTTCATTACCCCCAAAAGAAACCCCACACTCCTTGGCCATCACTCCACAATTCTCCCATTCTCCAGCTCCTGGCAAATACTAATTTCTTTCTCTATACATTTGCCTGTTCTGGATATTTCATACAAATGGAGTCATACAATATATATGGCCTTTTGTGTCTGGCTTCTTTCACTTAGCATAACATTTCAAGGCTCATGAATGTTGTAGCATGCATCAGTAGTTTATTCTTTTTATAACCGATAATATTCCATTGTATGAAAATACCACCTTTTCTTTATCTATTTTTGATGGACATTTGGGCTGGTTCCACCTTTTGGTTATTACAAATAGGGCAGCTATAAACATTCATGTGTGAGTTTTTGTGTAGACAATATGTTTCTATTTCTCTTGGGTATATACTAGGAGTGGAATTGCTGGGTCATTTGCTAACTCTATGTTTAACAATTTAAGGAACTGTCAGACTTTTTTCTGAAGTGTTTGCATTCTGAAGTCCCACCAGCAATATATAAAGGTTCCAATTTCTCTACATCCTCGTCAGCACTTGTTATTGTCCAATTTTTTATTATAGCCATCCTAGTGGGTGTGAAGTGGTATCTTATTATGGTTTTGCTTTGCATTTCCCTGATGATTGATGATGTTGAACATCTTTTTATGTGCTTATTGGCTATTTGTACAACTTTGATGGAGAACTTCCAATCCATCACATATTTCTCATCTGCTTTGGTTTCCTCTCTCATGGGGAAAGGTATTGCAACAAGACATTCTATCTCTGGCTTTGTTCACCTTGTTACAATACATGACCTCTAGCAAATCATGTAAACAGATTTATAAAGCACATAAATCAGCCAGTGATTACTTGCATTATCAAAGTATTGATTTTAATAGAACTCAAGACTTCAATAAAGAATGCAAATAGAAAGCTCAAAGTCCATTGCCAATGAACTTCTCTTAGGTCTAATAGACTCATCTTATCCAAAAGCCCCATTTTAACCTTCAAGGCATTACTCTTGAGCCTATCACTCAAAACAAGGTCCAGTCACAGAAGCATTCCAGAGAGATCAATGAGATAAGATGGTCACATCATGCGACCCAGAGCCTTTCAAATCTTGAATAGGGTAACTGGCCACCACCATTTGCCTGGGATAGTACTCATTTTAAAAGTGAAAGTCCAGGGAAACCCTTCAGTACTGGGTAAGCACAGTTGGTTCGTCAGCCCAGAGCTATTTTCATTCTCCTAGTGAAATCTGCAACAGAATTATAAATGCGGATGCAATAAAGAGCGGGGGCTCCATCTTTAGGCCGTTCTGGCAGCACGGGTTTGAAATCTGGCCCTGCTACTTATTTCTTGGTTTGTGAATTTTGGCAATACTACTTACTTTCCCTCTGTGAGCCTCAGGGTAGTTCAGCGGAGATATGGAGGGGTCATATCTAACATGGTTTAAGTTCAACCACATTAAGGGTGTGGTTCATAGCTGGTCAAAAGTAACATTGAAAATCCTTCAAATAAAACCCAAGTACAGTTCCAGTACATGAATTGGTGTGGCCAATGTTGAAAATAATTTTTATCAGATTCTCTAACTCTTCATTAATTATGCACAATGAATTCCTCACTTTCTTCTATCACCACTCTTATACCTGCCACAGGGAAGAATGGCTTCACTTTGGGGATCAAACCCTTACAGTCACTTACAAAGTCTTTTCAAAGTTTTCAGCCAAAATGTGTTGCTGGTTTCAGACACAACATTCTCATCCAACGATTAGCACAACCATCCCCTGCATTTGAATTCTCTTTCTCTTTTTGTTAAGGACACATAATAGAATTCTTGAAAGGTAAAAATGTGCATGAAGGGACTCCATTGTGAAGTATATAAACCATTTAGCAGACGGCTGAGTAAGCCCTCAAGAGAAAGACCCTCAGACATGTCCAAGAAGAGGTCAAAGCTCCCAAAATCTTTTTGTGATTGAGGTGGCAGCTCCCAAGTTTCCCCTCTGAAGAGAAGAGGAGTGTGATGAGAGTTCAGAGCCCAGATCACAGTTCAGGAAGTGGTTCCATTTTGATGACTCTCCCATAGCCACTGTTTTGAAGTCTGCCCAGGTGTGCACCACCTGGCCTATCATTTATCCTTCCTTCCTTCCTCCCTCCCTCCCTCCCTCNTTAGCATGATAATCTCAAGATCCATCTATGTTGTTGCAAATGGCAATACTTCATCTTTTCTTATGGGTAATACTCCAGTGTGTGTGTGTGTGTGTGTGTGTGTGTGTGTGTGTGTGTGTAATCTCATATCTTCTTAATCGAATCACCTATCAAAGGACATGCATATCTCCTTAATCCAATCATCTATCAAAGGACACTTTGGTTGTTTCCATGTCTTGGCTACCATGAATAATGCTGCAATGAACATAGGAGTACATATATCTTTACAAATAAATATTTTCAAAATTTTTGAGCAGATATCCAGAAGAGGGAATACTGGGTGATTTAGGAACTCTATTCTTAATTTTTGAGAGACCTTCATACTGTTTTCCATGGCTGTGCCAATTTACATCCCTGCTATCAGTGTATGAGGGTCCCTTTTTCTCCACAACCTCTCCAACACTTGCTATTTCTTGTCTTATTGATAATAGCCATATAGCCATTCCAACAGGTGTGAGGTAGTATTTCACTATGATTTTGATTTGCATTTTCCTAATAGCTAGTGAAGTTGAGCATATTTTCATATGTCTGTTGGGCATTTATATGTCTTCTTGGGAGAACTGTCTGTTCAAGTCTGTGCACATTTTTTAATTGGGTTGTTTTTGTTTTTTTTTGTTGAGTTGTATGAGTTCCTTATAGTTTGGATATTTGTCCCTTATTGGAGGTGTTGTTTGCAAATATCTTCTCCCATTTGGTCAGTTGCCTTTTGTTTTGTTGATGGTTTATTTTGCTGCGTAGAAGCCTTTTTATTGGGTTGTTGGAAAAGTCATGACATATTTTTTCTATGTTTTTCGTTGTGAAAATGCATCATGACTTTTCTGACACCAAATAGTTTGATATAGTCCCATTCATTTATTTTTGCTTTTATTTCCCTTGCCTCTGAGGTCAAATTCATAAAATCCTCTCTAAGACCAAGGTCCATAAGTTTAGTAAATATATTTTTTTCTTTGTAATTTGTTTCAGGACTTATATTTAGGTCTTTGATCCATATTGAGTTAATTTTTGTGTATAATGTCAAATAGCAGTCTAGTTTCATTATTTTGCATGGGACTTTCCCATTTCTCCAGCACCATTTATTGAAGAGGCTTTCTTTTCTCCACTGTATGTTTTTGTCTCCTTTGTTGAAAATTATTTGCCCGTATATATGGGCTTATTTCGAGCTCTCAATTATGTTACATTAGTCTGTGTCTGTTTTTCTGCCAGTACCATCCTGTTTTGATTATTGTCACTTTGTAGTATAATTTGAAGTCAGGGAGTGATATCTCTGGTTTTGTTCTTTTTCCTCAGGATTGCTTTGGATATTTGGGGTCTTTTGCAGTTCCATACAAATCTAATGATGTTTTGTTCTATTTCTTTAAAAAATGCCATTGGGATTTTGATGGGAATTACATTAAATCTATATATTGCATTGGGTAATATGGCCATTTTAACTATGTTGATTCTTCCAACTATGAACACAGAACATCTTTTCATTTCTTTGTGTCTTCTTCAATTTCTTTTAATGTCTTGTAGTTTTCAGTATACAAATATAGGTCCTTCACATCCTTTGTTAAGTTTATTCCTAGGTATTTTATTCTTTTTGTTGCTATTGAAAAATAATTATTTTCTTTTTTTTCTTCCTGAAATTTCATTGTTAGTATATAGGAATGCAATGTTTTTTTTGTACATTGATTTTGTATCCTGCAACTTTACTGTGTTTGTTTATTGTTTCTAATAGTTTTTTTGGTGGAGTCTTTAGGGTTTTCTATACAAGGAATCATGTAATCTGCAAAAAATGACAATTTTACTTCTTCATTCCCAATTTCTTTCTCTTTCCTGATTGCTCTGGCTAGGAGGTCCAGTACTACATTGAATAACAGTGGTGAGAGTGGCATCCTTGTCTTGTTCCTGATCTTAGAGGAAACACTTTCAGTTTTTCACCATTGAGTATGATATTACCTGAAGGTTTGCCATATATGGCCTTTACCATATAATCAGTTTTTTCAAAGGTGCAGATCAGAACCCTGATTTTTTTCTTTCTAGAAGAAATACAGCACACGCACATATTCTGAATTATGAATCAAAGATATTTCCATATTTTTAAGTAGTTGAAAGGAAAAATATTATTTCAAACTTGCAGAATAAAGAACTGGCACACCCCATATTCATTATGAGAAAAACTTATAGAATAAACAGAAGGAGTGAGAGCACTTGTAGGAGTTGTGATATTGACAATATTCTTCCATCCTGAAATGTTACTGTATTGTGACGTTCACAGAGGGCTTTAATAAAATGAGATCCTAAGGGGCCAGCCGAGTGGCATGATGGTTAAGAACTGGCGTGGGACGCCAGAGGGCCCCGGTTAGGATCCCACATATGAGGGCCAGTGACACTGCCCTCTACAGCTAAGATGCTGAACAACAGCTCAACCTGGAGCTGG
>NW_017731511.1:2393847-2435122 GCF_001890085.2 Hipposideros armiger | reverse complement strand
AGGAATCCAAACATTCAGTTTATTAAACTAAGGCCAGTGAAGTCATACCATGAAAAAAAAGCTGCAGTCATGCAGGACAAGTGGATAATTTTATAAAGCTAAAATCAAAAGGCTTAAGACATGGAAAATTGATAAGTATGAGGAAGTAATAAAACACAAAAGTGACCACAAGAATGACAAATATATTTAAATCTCAGGCTTGGGAATGGGCTGTGCTCAGCCTTCTAGGGAACAAGAGAAATGCCTTGTATGTTCTGACAGCACTGCACCTTTGGTTTGTTTTCAGTGGTTGGTGGCACGTGAATAGGAACCACACTGTTGCTTGGAGACATGTCATTTTCACGGCTGTCTGACATTTGCTTCTGGGAAACAATGCGGCATATCTCTGTCAGAATTGCCTGAAAAGCTTCTATGTTTGTAGAGTCTAGAGCAGATGTCTCAATGAATGACAAACCATTCTTTTCTGCAAATGCTCTTGCTTCATCTGTGGGAACTGCCCTGAGATGACGGAAATCACTCTTATTGCCCACAAGCATTATACCAATGCCACTATCAGCATGATCTCTCAGTTCTCTTAGCCATCACTCTTCATTTTCCTATGTGAGCTGATTAGCAACGTCATAAAGCAGAAAGGCACCTACAGCTCCACGACAGCATGCTGATGCTATGGCTCCGTATGGCTCTTGCCCTGCTGCGTCCCATATCTGTTGTTTATTGTTTTTCCATCAATCAGGATGCTTCTTACTGCAAACTCTACTCCAGTGATGCTTTTGCTTTCGAAATGAAACTCATTTCAAGACCGGAGACTACTCTTTCCAAGACCAGAATCTCCAATAGGACAACTTTGTAGAGGTGGTTGTACTCGTCATCATAGGTGCCCATTGCGCCGCCGAGGAGCGAAAGGGCAGGAGCAGCTGTGGTATCGGTGGGACCCGCGGGCGTCTGCAGGGCCAGCCGAGCCCCTGGCTTATCATTTCATACGCGGATCTGGAGGTCAGCTGGGTGCCCAGAAGAACAGTTCCGTTCAGTCTGATTGGATCTAGAGTGTCTGGGTCTGCTCTGGGGAGTAGCAGGGTCCCAGAACCTGAGGTTGGTAATGACCTAAGAGAGGAATATAATTTTCCTCTCCTTACCATCCAAAAGGAGGAGGTAGGGATACAGTGTGAGGACAGAGGTACCATTTTGGGAAAACTAAGGCATTCAGAGCTTCACCTGGCATTACAAACTAGTACTTTGCCAATGCCATGGCTTTATATATTTTTTTGTTATTTTTATTTACTCTTTGGGATGGTCCCCAGCAGTGCCTTTTAATAAAAGGCAAAAACTTTGTGTCAAGTGAGGCAGAAATCCCTTATTGGTGAGGTACCAAAAAACTGTAACAGCTTAAATGCCCATTGGTAAAGGAGTGGTTAAGAAAATTATGGTATGCCCATATATTAGAATACTTGCATTAAAAAGAACAAGGTGGAGTTATATGTTCTCCCTCTGAGTCGCCTTAAGTGAAAAAAGAAAAAAAAAACCAAACTGCATAACAGTAACATTAATCCTACCACTTGTGAAAAGGGAAAGGCAAGCTATGGAGACAAATACATATAGATAGACTTGTACTTGTATTGCATATCTCTGGAGAGATACATTAAAAAACTATGAGCAGCAGTTGCCTCTGTGAAGGGGAATCAGGGATAGAAGGAAGATTTGCTTTCATTGCATGTTCTTTTGTACTGTTTGAATTACTTTTTATACACGCTTGCATTAAACTTAAAAAATAATAATAATATGGAAGTTCAATCACTAGGTAATTAAAATAACCCAATTTCTCACCTGTATTAAATCAGAGTGGTAAGAAAATAGAATTCCTATTGCTCCTTTTTTTTTTCTTCTGGCAAATCATTAAGTAAAGTAGTCCATATTTGAGTGGGGCTATTGCCCACATACTATTGAAAGGAATGTTCTAACAGTCTTTCAAAGACAAAGTATAATTCAGTTAATGATAATGCCTGGATTGGAACTTGAAAGAGTTACAATGGTCATGCTCATTTTATATTAATCCACTAGAAATTTTCTCTTGCATCTAAGAAAATGAATGTGTAATAAAGGCTAAAGAGGAAAATGACTTCATAAAAACAGTTTCAAATTTCTATTAGTAGCTAAGATTAAACCAATTACTTGAAAAACTGTAGAAGCCAGAATTTACAATCAGAAAGAACATGACTCAGGAGTGTACCTGGGTGATCAGAATTGTGTGAGATTTAAGTTTCTCTTTGGGGAAAAATAAGTGACAGTTTACACTGATCCTTCATCCATTCTACTGAGCGTTACTGAGTCCTTTCTCAGGTGATGGCAGGCACAATGCAAAATGCCAGAGGTACAAATGGAGGTACAGCTGTCATTTTTCCTTGCCCAGAATCCGTTTCCCCCTTTCCTGGTGACAACATCTTGATTCTCCTTTGGGAAGCTACTCATTCCCTACTCTGGGTTTCCTTCAGAACAGACTAGCCTTGCATCTGTCTCTCACGATCACCATCGACGACAGGTACAGGAGTGGAACTGGGCATATTCTAAGCTCCTGGTTACAGTGTTGTGCATGGCACTAGAAGAAATGCAATCTGGGACTCCTGTGGAACTGTGCAGAAGATGAAGTTCTCCCTCCAATAGAGGCTGAGATTGGGAGAATGTGAGGCTGTCAGCAGCCTCACGAGGAGGCCAACAGAAACAAAAGCAGAGCTGAGAGGCAGATCCTGGGAACCAGCGTTTGAATATTGGATCCAGCTCCCCCTGAAATAGATCTACCGCTGGCCTTTTCAGTGCTAGAAATAACAATGTCCTTTTTTTGTTTATGTCAGTTTGAGTAATATGTAATATTTGTTAGTTGAAGCCAGAATGCTCCTCACAAATAGAGGAGATAAAAGATTGTTCCTTCCTAAGAGGTGCTCCAGTTCTTTGGGGAGAGGCAGGCACATAATTGGGAATTAGTTACCTTACGATGGATGCTATGACAAGGTATGTACCTGATGCCGTGGGAACAGGAAAGGTGCAGATAATGTGGTAAGGCGTCTTAGAGTTATAAAGGATCTTAGAGTTAATTTATCAGAACTAATCTTCTAATTCAAATAGAGATTGTGAAACCCTGACTCAGCCAAGAGAGGCAAAGTAGCTAAGAATGATTCTAAACTGTATTCCACCCCTCTAGGGTAAAAGCAATTTTTAAATAGCATTTTTTCCTGATAATCACAAATCACACATACACATTATAGGAAATTTAGAAAATATGCAAAAGGCCAAAGAATAAAATAAAAGTCACCCATAATGCTCACTCATCAACCAAAGATATCCACTGTTACAATTTTAGTCAATACTCTTCCAATCTTTCTCTATGATTTCCTTAATTTTTAAAAAAGGAAATCATACTCTTACAAAATGCTTCTTAAACTCCACATTACATTATAACATTTACCCATATTATTAGATATTCTTCAGAAATATTTAATTAGCTGCATAACTTCTTTACCCAATCTCTTCTTGGATGCTTAGGTTGCTTCCAATTTTTTATTGTTATAAGCAATATGAGATGAATTCCTTACAGACAAATCTTTATGGCCATCCTGATAATCTCCTTAGGAAAAATTCCCATCCATGAAATTGCTAGATCAAAGAGTTCACGTATTTTAAAATAAAAGCTCACATTTCAATTTTAAAACAAATAGGTAAATATTTTACAGTGCACTCTTAACTTTTACTAGAAGGGGCAAAAACCTCAAGTCGGTTGCATACAAAAAGCTTCGTGTATTATAATTGTAGGGATTATTTTCCTCATGAGAGGGGAAGGAAATAATTTCACTGAGGCAGGAAGGAAGCCGCTCTCCTCTGAAAGAAGATGAGCATGCATGAGTGACTTCTACCTGCTAATGCGTATCATGCTATAAAGTCTAAGTGGTAAGGTATGAAGAAGAAAAGTTATAATCGTGAAGAGAGTTCTTCAAATTTTCCTTCTTTAAATCCATCCATTACACAGTCTGCCCCCAGAGACACTAACCTCAAGCACAAATCAGATCATGCCATACCCTTGCCCAAACCTTCTCATGGCTCCCCACTACTGCCTCCTGACTACAATGCTTTATGGAGGCATTCAAGTCCCTTAAGATATGACCCCTGAGCCATATTTTGAGCCTAATTTCCCCCCTAGTCCCCTGTCCTAATGCATCTAATGCTATAGATGTGATCACCATTCACTGAGGGCACCCCACATGGCACCCACTCTATGCCTTGGTCCACCTTGTTCCCGTTTTTAAGAATGGCATTCTCCCTCATCTCTACCTGTTGAAACGTTTCAAGGCTCAAACGCCAATCTCTCTGCAAAGGTTTCCAAGCTTATCCCAGCAAATCTCTCTGGTTTAACTTATAGTTGATTGGGAGGCACCAGATGCCCCTGTGGGCTCCCTGAAGGCAGAAACATGTCTCACTGAGCTTCCTCTCACCAACTGGCTCTGAGCCTTGAACATGTACATCACCAAGTACATGTTTGTGGAATAGTATTTTTCAGGCATTAAACTTATGTGAAATGGCACAAAGTTTACTAACCTAGCAGGACTGTGTTTAACTGAGTTATTCTCCTTCGTTATGTTATCATACAGCAGTCACCCCTTATCCGCAGTTTCGCTTTCTGCATTTTCAATTACCCACAGTCAACTGCAGTCCAAAAATATGAAATGTAAAATTCCGGAAACAAAGAGTTCATAAGTTTTAAAATGCATACGCTTTGGTGTAGTGTGATGAAACCTCACACCATCTTGCTCTGTCCTGCCTGGGAGGTGAATCATCCCTTTATCCAGTGTACCCATGCTGCATACGCTCCTGGCCTGTCAGTCACCTAGGAGCTGTCTCACTCATCAGATTTGACTATCGCGGTATCATGGTGCTTGTGTTCAAGTAACCTTTATTTTACTTAAAAATGTCTCATTCACCTCACTTCATCTCATCACATAGGCACTGTATCATGTGACATCATCACAAGGAGAAGAGTGAATATAGTACAATATTTGGAGAGACCACACTCACATAACTTTTATTATAGTTTATTTGTTACAATTGTTCTATTTTATTATTAGTTATTGTTGCTAATCTCTTACTGTGCCTAATTTATAAATTAAACTTTATCATGGATATGTATACAGAGGGTGCCCAAAAAATGTACGAGTATACACATTTTAAGAAAGGACAAAACTGTATTAAAATTGTGATACTCAATAAATACTGATAACAAAAGATGAATACAAGTCACATTTGACGTCTGCATTTACAAGAGGTGCTCAAAGTGGTTACCATCAACGTAGTTTTAATATAGATTTTTTCCTTACTTAAAATGTGTATACATTTGTTTGGCACCCTCTGTATATAGGAAAAAAACATAGTAAACTTAGGGTTCAGTACTATCTGAGGTTTCAGGCATCCTGGAACGTATATCCCACAGATAAGAGGGGATTACTGTATTATAGCCATTCTGTTCTTGATCCCAGCCTTCCTAAGCAATCAGAAAGAAGCTCATTCTGGGTGGGTAGGACGGTGCCCGCCATAAACTTCAGCTTGAAATACGACCTTTCGGCATTTACTGGCAGTGCGGAATTCTGTGATATGTTTAGAGAGATTCTGGAAACTGATTTGAAATTGGACAGTATATTGGGTTGTTGGAAAAGTCATGACGTATTCTTGCAATGAAAAACAGAGAAAAAATACGTCATGACTTTTCTGACAACCCAATAGTTCATTCCAAGGAAACATGAATGAAGGTTGTACTAAAAAAACCTGGACTAAGTAAACACGTTTGTGGTTTCACCTCATGCTCCCCCAACACACACAGAAATCTGTGTATCAAGCGTGATCCTTCCCCTAACAGAACTCCATGAAATGAATCTCTAGTGTACAACTGACGAAACCATTTTGAAAAGGACTTTAGAACAGCTTGACTTGGTGCTGAGACTCCAGGATGAGATGAACCAAGAGAGCCTTGTCCAGCTGTTAAATTGCGCTTTATGCACCTCACTCTGCCAGGAGCAACTGAAGAACGGTTTCTCAGTGTGTTTCATTACACACTGTGGGTAGTTGGCACGAGTGAGGTGGACATTAGGTACTTCCCAATAAATAAATCTCCAGTGTGTTTCCTAGCCTGCCTCAGTATGTTTAATGTGCAGAGATGCAGAGACATTCAGAATGCATGGGTTTTTAAAAACTAGAGCTGTCATTTGAAACTGTCTTAAAAAGAGTATCCATCTCCATCTCGATGAAAAGCCCAGACACCCCTTTCACAGGTCACTTATGCTCATCACCTCTTAGCAGTGCAGGCTATGAACTGGATGCTGGCCTATGGAGAGGGGTCACACCCATCACTATCCTCATGGAGCTGACAGTGCATTGAAGAAGACAGACCTCTATAATAAATAACTTATATCTGTGTAATCGGTGAATTCTGTGTCACATGGAGGTAACAGAGAAGAAAGCTGGGGGGTAGACGGCGGGAGCTCTGGGGCTGAGCAAATAGAATAGGCTTCACAGATTTCATAAGGCATGTGACACATGAGCTGGATCTGGCAGGGTAAGCAAGGCTTTGCAAGTGGATGGGGACAAAGGGCAGCCCAGCCAGATGGAGAGGTGTGTACAGAGAGGCACAGCGGCATGAACAAACCTGCCCGGCATTGGGAATTACAAGTGCTTCAGGGCATTGCCATGGAAACAAAGTGGACGGTGGGGAGAGGCAGGAGGAGAGGCTGGTGAGAAAGAAAGGAAGGGCTGAGGTCACAACAGATGCAGCCAGCCGTGAGGGCCAGGAGCCTCCGCTTTATTCCAACCTGATGGGGAGCCAGTGAAAGGCCTTAAGCTATTAGCGGCACGGCCAGATTTATACTTTAAAATGCCTCTCTGTGGGAAAGTAACCGTCGCTGTTGGATACTCTTGATTTGCCCCTCCAGATCCTATTTTTATATAAAAAGAACCCAGAGAGTTTAATTAAACACTAATTTTAATATACACCATCAGTATAATGCAACTACCAAAACATTCCAAGCCACTGTAATCTATATTTCTATGAATATAGAAAGGCATCCAGAACAAAGAAGGTGACAGCCTCAGGGTTCCCTGCCTGGTGACAGCAGAGCTGGGGTGCCACGTTCATGTTGGGGAGCCAAATATTAAAGGCGGTCTTAGATTGTGCCCTGTGGAGAAAGATCACGTTGGCACAGAGTTTGGAAGTAATGACCCCTACAGGGTGGATGAAAAAAAATGGATACTACCTTGGAATACAAGTTCAAGGAATACTTGAACTCCATCTAAAAATACTTGGGAGCTTGTTGTCTGAAAGGGAATGACCTTGTTCTAAACAGTTTCAAAGAGGCAGAAAGCAGGATCAATGGGTGGAAGGGGCAGGGAGGCAATATGTTAGTCAGCATATACGGAAGAATGTTCTCGGGCTTGAGCTGACTCATGGTGGAATGAGATGCTTGATGAAAGGTTCAGCTCCATGGTCCTGACAGTGTTCAAGGAGCTGTGTCATAGAAAGGCGTTTTTCACTGTGTGGAGGGCTGGGCTAGGTGGCCTCTGGCATGCTTCCAGCTGAAAAGGGTTCCTGGTTTTCATAATATGTAGCTAAAGATGCATTCATATATCATCAGCAGTTCATCTCATCTCCCAGAGGGTTTTGTTCCCTCTTTCTCAAAAATGGATATAATTATGTCCAGATTTAACATCCTTCCTTTAAGGTGGGTTGATGTTGCTGAAAATAACATTTTGGCATAAGAAGAATACTCATAGTTTCATTCAATATATTAATTAACTACCAATTGACAATAATTAATAACAATAGTTAAAACATATAGGGCTATGTATCAGTCATTGGTCTTCACACATATTAGCCCATTTAACCCGAACTACAACCCAATAACTATGTGATGGTATTATCCCTGTTTTGCAGATGAGGAAACTGAGTCACAAAGACATTAAATAACTCCCCTGAGGTCACATAGCCTGAGAAGGGCAGAGCCAGGATTCAAACCCAGACAGCCGGGCTCCAGGATTGCCACTCTCAACCACTGTACCAAACTACCTCTTGATGCTACATTATAAGATACAGGCTCAGGACTGACTACCCATTAGGCACAATTCCTAGAACCCCACAATACTTTTAGAGGCCCACCAAAATTAGAAGGAAAAAAAATGAATGTAGGATTGCAGAAATGAAAATTTTAGGGCCCATGGAAAAAAACCCTAAAATTTTAGGGCCGGTGAAAATCCATTTTGGTGGGAGAAGGCCCTTGAAGGCAAAATGCACAGGGTCCATGAAAGTCAATGTGTGGCCCTGACAGTTCTACCTGCAGGAATTTTCAAAACATGTTTCTTGAAAATTGGTGGTATTTGATTTCTTTCCCTTCCTTCTCCTTCCATGTATAATCTCCTTCCATGTATAATCTTTTTTTTTTAAATAGCTTGGCGCCAAGTTCAGCTGGTGGCTGGGTACAAAACTGTGTCCTATCAATTCCTATCTGTCAGCCTGGAGCATGTGTACTGATTAAAGCTGGAAATATTTACTGACACATGGAGTAACTCGTGATTCTTAGCCGTTCCTGAAAGACAAATGGCTACAATCAGACTCTCAAAAAGGTGGTACTTTAACTCCGCCTTATGATTAAACTGGTGCCACACTTTCTCTGAGGTGACGTGAGGGGAAGGAGAGTGATGAAGAGAAGAGTCTAGGTACAGGCAAGACGATCACGAGCGAAGGCACGGAAGCTGGGAGACAGGAGAAATACTAACCCAGGATGGGTGTGGGAGATGAGCGTGGCAGGTCAGAAATGGTTTCCTCAACCTCCTAGCTAGAATTGCTCCTCTAAAGAGTAGTGGGGGAAGGCCATTTAAGTTAGGGCAAAAAGTGCTAAATCCACTTTGTACTGGAGAAGACAATCTTGTCCGGAAAGGAAAAGATTTCCACAGAGACTCATGAACAGGGCCTTGGGGGGCTGGATGGCATCCAAACTGCTTGTCAAAAAAGTAACAAGTACCCAGGGCTGGTAAGTGGAAAGGAGGCATGGCTGCTACTTTACAACGCAGATGTAAAAGACTTACTGGAAATGGAAATAACACAGGCAAGGAAGAATATCTTCTAGGGAAATTTGATCTGTTTAGAATGTAAAAGGTTCTACGAAGAGGATTTGCAGATGTGAAAGACCCTAGAGCATACAACTGAAAGTTTGAAAGCTGTGGAGACGTTAACAACTCAAAGGATTAGAGAAGATGAGGATTTTATTGCACAGACTTTAAAAATCTTTCTAAAATTTTTGCTGTACTCAGCTCTCCAATTTAAATAGCATACATTCACAGAAATTCTCATGGGGAGGAATGATGCTATTCAAGCTCAACTAACACTAAGGCAAGCACTTCTGAAAGAAACATTTTCTTGGTAGTGGTATTTGCTCTTAACACTGGGACAAAAGAGGCCTCTACTACGGCCTTGCCTTTTCAGGCCTCCACATTTTGAAGTACCTTCCTTGAAATTTTCTAAGTCTCTTTTGGTCAAGGACCACGAGTGGGACCCACTTGGCCATGTATCTATTTTCTCTTCTGTGGAGTGTCCTCTGACTTTGTGACTCATGCCTTTGGGGTCAACCAGATGCCCCTAGTAGCTCTGGGACTCATACCTATGGGGTCTTCCCATGGCCCTGTTGTTCCTACTGTCTGGGTTCTTTCATGGGATCACACTGGATGGACCTACAACCACCAGAATAGTGGTGGATAACTTAAAAAAAAAGATTTTAATGGCTTTACTGAGATGTAAGTCACACACCACATAATTCACCCACATAAACTGTGCAAAAAAAGTTTACACAAAATATATTTGCCCTGCATATTCCAGGAACATTCTTGCCTGTAGATCAGGAATATTGAAATGAATATGCAAATAAAGGCACAACTGGTTATTCCACAAGGGATGGAGCACAAAAAAAAGGGATGAATCGCTAAAAGACAGGAGAGAATTTATATAGCTGCAGACAAGAATTATGTTGTGTTGCGATCAGTTAGCTATAAATTAGAGTTGATAAAGCTGCTCCTATAGATTTAGAATCAGATAACCCAGCGAGGGTGTCCTCTGGAGTCTAGAACACACTCTTAAAACACTTTGGTTCTGTGTCCGTCTTTCCTTATACTACAGATGACAATGATGATGACAATTACAACTGAGTGACTACTATGTGCAGGCTCTACATTAAATGCTTTAAAAACATTACTTCAATTAATTCTTATAATACACTGTGAGAAAGTTATTATTATCCTCACTTTACAGGTGATAAAACTGAGTTAAAGAGAGGACGCAATATGTCCAAGATTGTAAATCCAACAAGTGGCACAGGATTCAAAGCTAGACCTGTTTCCAGAGCCCTTGCTCTGGTTGCTTGTACTTTTGGTTTCATATATAAAAAAACATTGTCAACATATTAAACACTCTATCCAATGATTCTAATATCTGAAGTCTTTATTAAGCTGCTTTGATCATTTGTTGTTTCTGCTGTCTCTCATTCATGGTAGCTTTTCTTGAATGTTCCTTGATTTTTTTTTTTTTTTAATTATCATGAACTCAAATATGTTGTGCTTTCTGTGAGAGTTGCCGGAAGCCTGACCTGATGGCACATTCTCTAGGAAAACATTTGTATTTGCTCCTTCTGGTACATGAGGACATCCAAAGTCACTTTAAAAAGTTGTTGTGTCAGTCTCAGCCTCCTGATAGTGATGCTGTGGCCTAGGAACGATTGAGGAATGTATTTACTCTTAGTGAGCCTCGCAGACATTCCCCCTCCCCGGGCTAATGCTGGAGCTGGACCGACCCTTGTGGTTCTCATTATGACTGCAGGACACTCCTCAGCAAAATCATCAGGGAGCTTTGAAGAACAAGATTGATTACTCACAGGTCCTAGAGGGTGGACAAGACATGGCATGCCCGAGGACCATGCAGCAAGGTTGTGAGGAGAGAGACAGGGACTTGGGGCTCTGCCTTTACTAGGGTTTGAGGGTGGGATGCCTAGGGTATCATGGGTTCACTTTTTATTGGTGAATTTAAAGCTTAAGTGTGGGAATTAGGGCATGAAACCAGAGAAGCAGGGTCACTCAAGTGGTCAGTTATCTATGTTACCCAGGACTTTCTAAAAGGGAAACTTCATGCATGGGGGGACCTGATTCCTTATCAAGTTGTTTTACTAGTAACTGTCATAAAGCTGGCAATATGTTTATTTGAGATGGATGTCATTGAAATGAATGCCTTGGCAATCAAAAACTTAATGCCAGACACATTACAAAAGTTCTCCTTGGGAGTTTTTCTATCCACATTGTGGCACTGCATGAGCGTGAAATCCTACGTCACTGTCTCTGTGCAAATATAAAAATCAAATGTATTAGTAATATTCCAAACTGAGTATGTAGCAGACACTGACTATTTGATCAGTATCTTCTAAATGCCTAAATAACTAAAAAAAAAAAATTACCCTTTAATATATAAAAAGTAATCATAATATATGGCAAATATGTTTTAACAAACATTATAGAACTTATGGTCCCCTTTGGTAGAATGGAAAGTAAATTTAATATATATATTAAATTATATATATATATATATATAATTTAATATATATATATTAAATTATATATATATATATATATGGAAGACATGGATTACAGAAATTATGAGTTAAGCCTCAAGAATTTGGACAATCTTCTGTCTCTTCCAAAATATTTCTTTAAATTATGTGCCACCTTTAAAGATAGTTTTCCTGTGCTATCTTAGAGTCCAAATTTTTACACAAACACCAATAACTAGGCCTAAATGAAATTTGTTACCAACTGTGTCTTTTTCTTAATCCTGCCATTCATCTGTATTTCAAAGCTCCAGTTCATGCAATATAGTAGTTATTGCTCTGGATTAGGATGCACTGAAAATACAAAGATGAATAAAGTAGGATCTCACAGTTTAGTGAACAGTAAATAAACAACCCGTAGGAAAACAGACTTTGAAAGGTGCTCTAACCCAGCAACTAAGTTTTTATAAAGCATAAAGGAGGGAATCATTGAAACTGAGGGTCAGGAAAAGGTCACAGGGGCAAGTGCCATTTTAGGCTTCCTGGCAAGCAGAGATGAATTAGACAAGGATTTGCTTTCCTGACAAAGATCCAGTTCCCTTATTGATCAGGCCTGCAGAAGAGAGACCTGCCCTCAAACTGAAAGGTAGTTACGAATTCCAGTGACTTTTTACCCACTGAGTAGAATAAAACCTCAGTCATGGAAATTTGGGCTGGATTCAGTAGGCTAAAAAGAGGTTTCCATAATTGAAAAAATTCTAAGACTTAACTCCTAAGCTTTACTTCATTGTTTCAGAGAACCTGTACAGTGAGGGCTTTGGGTCACATAGTATGGGGCAACCTGGAGACTGAATTCAAACATGTGGGCAGTCAATAATCACTCAATCATGTCTACATAATGGAACACCAATATGAACTCTGAACATTTATTAAACCAACATGTCATATACCTTAAACTTAAATGTTTTTAAATTTAATTTAAAAAACCTGAACACTGAGGCTCAGATAAGCACCTCTGGTTGGCACTCTGCACGCATTGTGACACATTGATGCCAGGATGCTAATTTCCTGACTCCACTGAAGAGAACAATGGAAGCTTTGCATTTGGTACACATCCCCCCAACACCATCAAACTCTTCCCTGTGGGTCTCTTCCTTTGGCTGATTTTAATCTGTATCCTTTCCTTGTAATAAACCACAACCAAGAATATAAGAGCTATCAGTGAGTTTTCTGAGTCCCCTAGGCAAATTATAAAGCTGGGGCTGGTTTTGGGCATACCCTAAAGTTGCAGTTGGTGTCAGAAGTGGGGGAAATCTTGGGGACTGTCCCTTTTTAATATTGCAGTTGGCTGAATCTCTTTATAGTTGGTATCAGAAGTGAAGGCTGTCTTGTGTGGAGTTTGTACCCTCAAACTTAGCAGTTTGATTAACTCTGGGCAAACATTTACAAAAATCTATCAGGTGTTAGCTACAGAACATGTCTCAACAAAGCTTAATAATCAGTAGTATGCAGATTACTTTTTCTGACAACAAAGCATGACTTAAAAACAATAAAAACAAAAAATAAAGGGCCCCACTGCCCATATATTGGGAATTTTTAAATCACATATAGATTATGGATCAATATAGACATTATATGGAACTTAGAAAATTCTGGAAAAATAAAATGATAAGTAAAAATACTACCAAAACTTGTAGATGCAACTAAAGCAGTTCTTAGAGGAAAGTTTAAACATATTGGGGGGGGGGGGAAGAAAAGTTAAAAATTAATAACACCTAAGTTAGGTTTGAAAAAGGATACCAGAAGTATTCCTAAAAATGTAGAAAAAGGAAATAATAAAGGTAGACAAAGAAATTAATAAAAAGAAAAAAGCCCAACAGATTATATTATGTAGTTTTAACTAACATATTCTTTTTAAATGGACACACAGCTTCAAAATATTTACTGTAAAGAAAGTATGGATGGAAGAGGATATTAATAATGTAAAGAAAAGCGGATAACAAAATTGAAGAGCTGACATTTCTCACACTTCCTAGTACACGCTTCACAGAAGGAGCTTAAGTAATGTTTTAACAACAAACTAACAAACTTGATCTATGAGATAATTCTGTAAATGAATCTTTGAAAATGTTTTCATTGTCCCACAGTTTTCATTGCTAAAATTACAAAAGTATAATGACACCTTTTAAAAACTCTCATGGTTACATTTTTGAAAACATGGAAAAAATTTGCTAACTTGTTTATAAAATCTTCTAAATGAAGAGATTTAGCAAGTTTGTATCTGTGTGTTAAAAGGGGGAAGAAATACAATACGTAACTATTGGTTTGTCAGAACAACTCAGACATCAGAAAAGATAGAAACTCACTAACCAGATCTTCAGTCAAACATTTGCATAACTAGTGGACATGATAGAAAATAGAATATTATTTGACCATCAAAAGGAATGAAGTAATGACACTGGCCCCCATGTGGGATCCGAACCGGGGCCCTGATGCTCAGAGCTGGCGTCCCAAGCCAGCTCTTAACCAACGCGCCACTCGGCCGGCCCTCCAAAGTACTTTTAAGATAATTTAATGTTTCTTTTGTCCTTTAAAATTTAATTTGGCCTGTTTTATATTGTACATAAACTATTAATGCAGCAGTACAAGGATATGGTTTCTAAATACACACACACACACACACACATTTGAAACTAATGCATAAGGGTTACTATTGATGGGACACAATCAACAAAGGTTAGAGACCACTGCTTTGATGACTTATTAAATGACAGTCAGGAAAATAATAAACTCAGAGAAATTGATATAAGAAAATCAGCAAGAAGTACTAACATATCAAATTTCAGTTTACACAGGTCAGGCAATTAAGTTTGTGAACTCATCCTAGGAAAAGTGCTACATACCTCATTGCTGAATATCACTACTTTCACCTTCAAAGCACTCCCCTTGGGAAGCTATGCACCGACACCAATGCCTAGTCCCGCCCTTCAGAGCAATTTTGAAACTTTTTCTGGAATGGCCATCAGAGCTGTCATCGTATTACCATTAATGTCCTGAATGTCATCAAAATGTCTTCCTTTCAATATTTCCTTTACCTTCGGATAAAGAAGGAAGTCATTGGGGGCCAGATCAAGTGAGTAGGGAGGGTGTTCCAATACAGTTATTTGTTTACTGGTTAAAAACTCCTTCACAGACAGTGCCATGTGAGCTGGTACATTGTTGTGATGCAAGAGCCATGAATTGCTGGCGAAAAGTTCAGGTTGTCTAACTTTTTCATGCAGCCTTTTCAGCACTTCCAAATAGTAAGCTTGGTTAACTGTTTGTCCAGTTGGTACAAATTCATAATGAATAATCTCTCTGATATCAAAAAAAAGGTTAGCAACATCATGGCAACAAGTTTGTGAACTTAATTGTCAGACCTCGTATAGTAAGAATACTAAGGTAATTTGTGCATATAATTAAAATAAAAACAAATCTGAGAGTCTCTACTGGAAAATTCTCTGAAGTTATGTATACATGATTTATGAATTTTAACTAACTTAAATTCTTCATCATGTGGTGGCAACTTGGTACTAAGCAAATTTCCATTCTGTGTTGCTGCATAGAAGAGGGTCACACCTTACAGACTGTGTACTAAAAATACACCCTTGAAGAATAATAACATTACAGTTCTTTCTTCAATCATTTCCCTGACTGCTAGCCAGGCTCTGGCATGCTTCACCAATTCAGCTGGTACCGCAGACGTTGTCTGGTCCAGCATCCAATTTCTTTTCCCAGATTGCCCTGGAAAAAGACAGTGGTGTCCCTGTAATCTGTGATCTGTCTCTTCAAATGTTTGCCTGACCTCATTATCCAGAATACTCTATAAATGTAGTTGACCACACAGCACTGAGTTTGGGAAAGAGAAGGATACTCCCTTGAAAGAGACAAAGCAAAATAGAATGATCTGTCTAGCCAGGCTTGGAAAATGCAGTTGCCAGGTTGCTATTGGTTTAAAGAAAACGCATGAGCAATGTGCTGGCCGCGAATCTCTGTTCTTGAAACCCTGCTGTGAACACTTTTATAGAAGAACCAAAAAGTGAGAGGGAAGCTTGCCCTTTTGCTGGCATACCTGCCCACTAGCAGTTCTTCAGGAAGTGCTTTATACTTCCTAAATGGTCACACATCTCAGAGGCTACACCCACCTCCCCACAGGGCCAGCTAGTTGGCCTATTGATCAAACGTCCTTCTTTTGAGCAGGGTGACACTGTGGGAAGGACACCTAGATTACTGTGTTGGATTTCCATGTCTTCCACTTACTGGCCTTGGGGAAGTCACTTGACTTCTCTGATCTCTGAAATTATCGTCTATAAAATGGAGATGATGGTAAGTATTGCATATGGCTGTTGTGAGGCTGAAAGAAGATGTCTAAAAACAACACAGGCCTTTTGAGCTTCCTTTGCTTGGCTCGCTCCAAACTCTTTGGAGTGTAATTTCTTTTCTAATAATGGCCGTTGAGCCATTCTCTACTGCTCGGGCCAGCTTTTGCTTCTTTGAAACGTATTTTTACTTCTAATAAACTCCTCTTCTGCAACTTTACCTCTCTGGTCTGTGTCTCCATTCTTCGGTTCCACCAGACCACGACCCCAGCACAAGAAATATCCTACACTATTTGGGGGCTTGTCCGGGAGTCTCTGAGATGCTGGTCCAGGGTCCCTTCCCTGTAAGACCTCCTCAGCACACACTCCCTTCCAGCTTTAAGACATCTTAAGGGGCCTTGGGGATACGGAGGGTACCCCAGCAAGATTGCCAGCCCCAACAAAAGAAGCCAACATAGTCTTCCAGGAGGATCTCGAGACCCCTTCTTCTCAACTGACATCAGATAGGGTGAGAGTTCCGTGAATCCCCCAATAGGCAGGGACAGCTCTATGGCCCTGCCTGGCAGGAAGCAGATACAGAAGAAAAGACCTCCTGTCCCTCAACTTCCCATAGAGATTTTATGGGGATCACGTCTCTCAAGGGGAAAACAAGGCAGGCAGTTAGAGGCAGGCATTGGGTCTCTGCATTCCTGCATGTTCCACAGAATGCACTGCCCAAAAGACCTCCCCTCTCCACCCAAAACTTCTCTTTTCTTCTAATAAACTCTTTTTCTAAAGAGATGAGATCAATCAGGTGGTCCCACACCCAGAGAGGAACAGCCCATTCCAGAGGAAGAAGGGATAAAAACTCCAAGTCCTGGCCAGTCAACGCCTTTTGAGCTTCCTTTGCTCGGCCCGCTCCAAACTGTTTGGAGTGTACTTTCTTTTCTAATAATGGCCCCTGAGCCATTCTCTACTGTTCAGGCCGGCTTCTGCTTCTTTGAAATGTATTTTTACTTCTAATAAACTCCTTTTCTGCAACTTTAAAAAATAAAAGTAAAATAAAAACAACACAGAATCTGGCACACAGCAGGTACTCCATGAATGTTAGATTTCTTTTTTGCAAGCAAGGGACGCAGGGTTTGGGAGGGCTCCTCTTTATTATCCCACAAGTACCGTAGCTGACACTGTGGGTGTTGCTTAACCAACAGACAAATAGCCAGACACCCTTCCTCTTGGTAGGAAGCCCTAATTTTCTTTGGATGATGCTTGAGTTTGGATGATGCTCCTGAAGGCAGAGTCTGAGACAAGACTAGTGTGCAGCTGTTCATCTGGAAGCTGATCCCGGAGATCAGGAATGAGGGGCTGGTAAGAGTGGGGCAGAAAAAGAAGAAACTCCAACTGAAAGTTACATGACCAAGGTCACTGCTGGGAGCAATGGAGCTGGATTCCACCAGGACCTTCTGAATCACATGCAGAATGCTCTCAAAAGATGGGACGGAGGAGAATTTCTGCATTGATTCTGTCCTGCAGTGGTTAAAGACTGGGGATGTTAGCCCCCGTCCCCACCTTTCCAAGCTATCCATGTCCTCCAGCTAAGTGAACACACCCATTGGTGCCTGTAGTTTTGGAGAAGCCTAGGAAAGAAAGCAAGGTCATGTGGTTAAAGCAAGAAACTATCAAGGTCTATGTGGAACTGCCCACCATAGGTAGGACTGGCTAGATAATTTGCAGGACCCAGTGAAAAAGGAAAAGGCAGGGTTCTTTGTTAAATAAGGGTTACTATGAATTTCAAGGTAGCAACAGAAGAGCATTAAACCAAACATACAGCCCTTCTAAACGAGGGGTCCTATATAATTACACAGGCTGCATGCCCCATGAAGCCAGCTCTGATCCCACCTGGGTCTAGAGTTAGGGATAAAGCCAAGAAAATGTGAATGGGGGCACCATAGACATCAGATACAGGTGGTAATGTTCCCAACCTGAGAGACTAAACTAAAATTGGTCTAAGCCCATTATGGTGATTGTTTTAAGGATAGCCAAAAAATATGTAAGGATATTAAAGGATAACATTGAAGGGTGTTGGGCAGAGGGAGGCAAGCAAAGCAAAACCTGTTTTGCTCTTTCCTCTCTCCTTTCTGCTGCAGATTCTGTCCTGGGAGGACACGATGCTGGGGGCTGCAGCGGCCATCCTGTAGCTAGAGAAAGAGACACTGCTGCCACACTGAGGATGGGGGGGGTGAGAACATTGGTGAGCTTCTGGGTCCTCCCTGGGGCCACTACTTTGGGACTTCCTATTCAGTAACAATAATGTCCTAAGGGTAAAGTCACCAGTGGTCACAAACCTTCCTAATTTATACAACTCATAAAGAAGTATCCTCTCTCTTTGGCCCCATATTTCCCATGTTCTTTGAAGCAGAGCAAAGGTTGCTATCTGTAGACTATGCTTTGCTCAGGCCAGGGTAGACAAAGAATGAAGTTAAAGAAGTAAGTGGTCCCCTGCCATTGACTGGGTAGAGGAAAGCTACCTCTAATTGATCTCCCCTCTCTGCATAATCTGCATCCTTTGCCTCTGGCCACTTTCCAACTTTCACTCACTGGGAAGGGTGGTAAGAAGAGAAATGACATTTGGTTTCTCCACGCCCACACCAGTGGAGACGTAAGCCATAGCAGGTTTTCTTTTGTAGGATTAAGCAGTTTAAACTTTGCAGAGGACATTGTTGTAATTGTCTGCCCTGAATTCCCTTCATCTGGTACTAGGTCCCTTTTTACTGTGGAGAACTATCTAGTCTCTTTGCTTGCAATCTTAGTGAGACTTCAGACTTAAGGTGCCTGGCCCTCTCTTGATGAAGGTTGGCACCTAACCCAGAGGCCAATTGGACTCTCTCTCCAGGAAATTTGAATCCCAGTGGCAGTGCCCTGGGATTAATTAATTAATTGAGTAATTCTTGCTGTCTAGATTCTGGGTAGTCCATGGCTCCTGTTTTGCTGATGCTCATCATTAGATTCTGTGAGCTGTCCCATATTCTTTATATATATACACACACACACACACACACACACAGCCTTTTAGCCACAATTTCTACTGCCTACCACCAACAAATCAAAGAACCCAAGCTTCAAACCTAAAATGTAAAGAAAATGGAAGCCCCAAATATAAACATCATTATCAGCTGCTTATAGATGGACTCCCTTACTTTCATGTATTCTCTTATATTAATTGAGGTCCTGTGTAGTAGTAACCTGATTGCAAAACTGGTCCCACTTATCCTCCCTTCCGGGTATCCATGCACTCTGCAATACAACTTTGTAGCTCCTCTCACCGAGGGTGGAGTCTGTTTCCTGATTCCCTCGCACATGGGTTGGCCTTGTGATTTGCTCTGGGCAACGGAATGTGGTAAACGTAATGATGCATCTGTTCCAAGCCTAGGCCTTGCGAGGTTTGCCCGCTCATCTTCTATCTCCTGGAACCCTGCGCTGCCATGTGAACAAGTCCAGGCTAACTTGCTGAAGGATGAGAGACCACATAAAGCAGAACCGATTCACTGCAGCCAGGTCCATCCTAGACCAGCACACGGCTGACCCCCAAACCTATCAATGAGCCCAGCCAAAAATCAGAGGTGCTGCCTACAAATGTACCATAGCCGACTGCAAATCTATGAGTGAGTCACAACCAGAAGAACTATTCATATGATTAACAGACTCTTGAGCAATAATAAATGGTCATTGTTTCAATCCACTGAGTTTTGGGATAGTTTGTTATACAGCCACAGCTATTCGATACAGCCTATAAAGCATCAGGCACTGAACTGGAATTCAACCAATTATCACTATGTGCTTAATAAATGCCTAACACTATGCTCATACATGATTGCTTATTGAGATTCTCGGGTAATCCCATAGGTTGTTTGTGTGTTTGTTTGTTTTAGAAGTAATGTGGCCACTCTCTACCTGCACATTTTAGAGAGGCAAAGCTTCATATGACTACACTGTCTACATGGTAATTGGGAAATTTGTTTTATACCAGAATGTTTGTGTTTTACTGACATTAGCCTGGTCTATCACATTGCCAAAATCAGGACACTGTTTTAAGCAAGGTGTTGTAAGAAGTTATCGTGGACTTTGGGGAGGGACTGTTCCTATCACCTCTCCCCATTTCCTATAGCACAGTGCCTGCCACAATGTTTGAAAAGCTGATGGAATGTTTAAATCTGCCAAGGCAAACCTGGTGGTTCCAGTCAAGACTGGTGCCACCTCAGGTTTGTGAGCCAAACCACAAAACACTCCTCACCCAACTAACTCACAAAGCTTGAGTCAGATCACTTTTGGAAAATTCTAAAACTGACTAACCATTTAGAGCTAATGTATGACAAGGGAATTTGTTAGGTTTCAATGAAGCAATTCACATCACAGACAGGGAAGGAGAGACTGGGGTTATGGGTAAATTTGATTTTCTCAGGCTTCAAAATACATTTTTCAAAAGTCATGTTCTAACCTCGTGCATAAGGCCTATGGCTTGTTTAGTACAGTTGTTCCCTTAAACAGATGAAAAGCATAAATATATTTAACATATATCCTTCATTTTTACTGCACAAAAAATTTTCTAACAAAATGTAATTTTGAAATATCATTAGCAACTTAATTTTTTAAAATTTTATTAAATGTATTGGGGTGACATTGGTTAATAAAATGATATAGATTTCAAGTGTACAGTTCTATAACACAGCATGTATATATTGCATTGTGTGCTTAATTTTTGGTTCCAACAGGATCTAGAAGATACTTTTGCTGATTCATTTGGCACAAAAGGTTTCCCCAACACACAATTAAAATCCACTTGTAAAACAGGTTTTCCGGTCAACAAACATTTTTTATAATGGCTCTAGTTATAATGCAAAGCAAGCTCCAGCCTTCCTGATAAATTTATTTTCTTTGTTATGATGTATTAACAGAAAAATTCTTTAAAAGACACATAGAAAACCAAAAACTACCTAAGGCTGTCATTTTACACTGCCAATTTATTGTTAGCAAATGTGTCACTCTTTTAGCATGAGGTAGGACATAAGTTACTCAAACAGTACATAATCTAAGAAACTCCTAGCAAAGTAAACAGTTCAGTACTTTTCCATTTTGCTCCATGGTATTTCCAACTTGTCAGACAAAATTCTAATGTATCAATGATTATTTCAAAATGTCTTATCTCTAAAAGAAGGAACAAATCAAACCATAAGGCAGACAGACTTTATAGAGTAAAATACTATTTGGCAGCATAAGGAGAAATGGGTAATATAATTAGCAATAATGAGATTATCAAAGCAACAGTTCATTTTTGTTTTGTGAAACTGGCCTGTAATAGGACGTTTCCACATTAGCAGGCCGAAATGTTCACTGCACCTAATCAGAACCAGTTGTTTCATGTTTTGTTTTGTTCCACATTAAGCAACAATAAGCAAAACTCGAGGCTTCTCAATGCAGCCTCAAGAAACTCAAATTACGTAACCCTTCTCCCAGAGCTCAAGTTTCCAACTAGACCTATTATATTAAGGGGGGAAAGAAAGCTAAAACTCTTCCAAAACCAAATTACAACTTTACCTGATTACTGATCTCAGATTTCTAATATTAAAGACCGAGTTTACTCCCACTTCTTGTAACTGGTTTTGTGCTGCTTTTAAGCTTCCGGTTGGAAACTTGTGGATGCCAAGAGTGCTGGCCATTGTGATGTTGTATATTTGTTGCCTTAGTCTGCATCATCATAACAGTTCATCTACTGTTTATCCTAACAAGCAGTACTTGTTTTATTTGTCCTTGGGATTTTTATCAAGGTTTGATGGGGAGAAAAAAAAATAACTTTGTAGTTCTTCTCTGGAGGAATAAAAATTCTTAACACTTCCTAAGTGGGTCAAATGCATTTTAGAAACTTCTCTATTTCATATCCATGTGCTACCCTTTCAGAAGATAGAAAATAAAAAGAGGGGAGGGGAGAGTGTTCTTAGTTCTCCCTCCCTTAGAAACCTTTAGCTCTTGGGAGATTTATTTTAATTTAATCCATTTATAAACAAACTTTTATTGTTCAGTACCTATGAATACTGGAGTACAGGGTGAGCTCTCCAATGAGGATATTCTCAGAATCCTTAAAAAAATAAATTCAGGTGGGAATAAAAGCCACAAAACAAGAAAAAGTTTGAAACCAGAACTTGCAAATAGAGATGTTAAAATGAAAAGCAGTTATTGAAATAAAAAAGCTAATTAGAGGGTCGGCCAAATGCCATGTTGGTTAAGAGCTGGCTTGGGATGCCAGAGCGCCCCGGTTCGGATCCCACATATGAGGGCCAGTGACACTGCCCTCTACAGCTAAGATGCTGAACAACAGCTCAACCTGGAGCTGGGCTGCCATGAGTCGCCGGCGATAGCATAGGCTGCAGCCCCTGCTGCAATGGGTTGCCATGGGCTACTGTGTGTAGCCAGCAGCCAGCGTGAGCGGCCAGCAGCTGCAGTGAGCAGCCGTCCAGAAGCCGGCGACTGATCTGCCTCGCCCGGGAAGAGCGCAATGATGGTGCCAACTTGGGCCAGTGAAGCAACATCCTCCACAACTACACTGAACAACAAAAGGACAGCAACTTGTCTGTTCCCTTCGTCCAATTCCCCAGTGCTGTTCCCATCCCCCAATTCCCCAATAAAAATCTAAAAAAAAAAAAAGAAAAAAAACGCTAATCAGATGTGCTTCACAGCAGCTTCTTTACTGCTGAAGAGCGAATGAGTAAACTGGAAGGTCAAACAAAATATATCTACCAGGATGCACCTTATAGAGAGAAAGAGAATGAAAACATTAAAGAATACTTCAAAGAGGACACATTCAGATCCTTTAATATATATTTAACAGGGTCAGAAGCAGAGAATCAAAGGAATAGTGAAAAAGTAATATAGAGGAGATATTAGCAACAACGTCCCAAAATTGAAGGGAAAAAATGAGTTCTCAAATGGACCATTTCTCCTAGTGTATAGCAGAATAAATTGAGGACACACTCTTAGACATATCATGTAAAATTCCACAGCATCAGATATAAAGTGAACATTCTAAAAGCTTTCAGAGGGAAAAGACATGATATCTATAAGGAATGAGAATGAGATTATCAGCAACATAGGGGGCCAGAAGTCAGTGTGCTACAGGGAAGTAATTTTGGACCCAGAATTCTATATCTAGCCAAACTATCATCCAATTGTAAAGGCAAAATAAAGACATTTTCAGACATACAAATACTTCGAAAGTTTCCTATCTAAAGATTTTCTCTGAAAGAACTACACTAAGTTGTGCTCCAGCAAGAAAAAGAGTGAATCTAAGGGAAGGACACAAAAAGTCACAGTGAGCAAATATATCATTAAACATATGGCAGTAAATAAAAATGAATAATACATTTTTAAAATTATGTGTTTAAAAACAAGCTGGAACTGAAATCTCAGAGAGTAGTAAAATGAGAGTTGGGAGGAAGAGTGTGGAAAGAAGTAAAAGTAAGCAAAGTATCTTACCTTTTTTGTTGAAGAGTGAGACATTACATTTAGACTTTGCTGAAAGTCTAAATTTAATTATGTTTTAAAATATTTAAAAGTAACTACTTACCCACACACATATACACACATATATAAAACAGTAAAGGGGGGGAAATGTGGAAAAAGGAAAATGTAGTCAATACAACAATAAGCAGGACTAGATCAAAAGAAAGAAAGAAAAAAAGAGAGCCAAGAGAAAAAAAAGACATAGCCCTAGAAAATTGTCTGAGTCCCTGGATTCAGCCTTGCTTGAAGCTAAATGCACTTCTGGACTTCTTATCTACTTGAAGCAATAAATTATCTTTAGGCTAAAGTTAGATATGATTGGATTTTACCACATGCATCCCAAAGCATCTTAACCGATTCAGCTTTCATATTCATCACCCATATTTTTGTATCACTTCCCTTCATTTCCATGCTGAATTAAATGCTCATGCATTTCTATAACATGTTAAAATTGATTTTTGAAAACTTCTGGGATATAAATAATGAAAACAAAAAACAAAAAACAACCATTCACTGCCTAGCTAGTTCCCACACTCCTCTGGCTTTTCAACATTCCAACTTCGCCATTCCCCAACCCCGCATAGAGATGCTATCTATTTTCCACATGAGTGTCTGGGCCACAAGTTACTTATTGGGAAAAAAAGAAAACAAAAAACAAAACAATCACAAAATAAGTCAATTGCTTTCACAACAAATTCATGCAATTTGACCTTCTTGATGCTGTTCCTACTAGATTCATACCTGGCATAAATGTGTGAAGTCCGCGAGTTTTGGTTTCACGAGTTGCTTAGGACCTGTGAACCTTAGATTTACATCTATAGAGTGACCTGGCGGCTGGCCCCTCCCATTAATGCAGAACCTCAGTATCCTGCATCCTTCTGGCCCATGAGGACTTCTTACAGATCTGTTCACTTGTTTGCTATAGTTATTAGTTATCTATTGCTGCATAATACGTGGCTCCAAACCTTAGCAACTTAAAACAGAAACCTTTTATTTTCTCATCACTTCTTTGTGTCAGGAATCTGGAGGCTTTGGGCTCAGGATCTCTCACAGGCTATAGTCTGCTGGAGCTGCAGTTACCTTAGTGCTCGACTGGGGGAAGCTCTACTTCTAAGCTCACTCATGTGCCTGATGGCAACCCTCAGGTTCTTGTTCGCTATTCTGTTTCTTTCTCCACATGGGTCTCTCCACAGGGCTGCAGACAATATGGCAGCTGGCTTCCCTCAGAGCGAGAAATCAGAGAGAGAGAGAGGGAACAAGACTGAAGGCACAGTCCCTTTATAACCTAATCTCAGCAGTGACATCTGATTATTTCTGCCATATTCTTTTTAGAATTAACTCACTAGGTCTAGTGCACATTCAAGGGGAAATGATTACACAAAGGCCTGAAAACCAGGAATACTCTGGGGTGTACTCCAACAAGCCTCTTCATTTCTGAAACTGGTGCCATCTTAGGGGCTGCCTAACAGGCCAGGTAAACCTAAACATGCCTGGGAAAAAGTAACAACAAAAAAAAGCCAGCAGACTCTTCCTTAAAACCTCATCTCCCTGAAAATAATGACCAGAACATATAGGGGGCCCAGGATATGACTATACACATGGGTGCTTTTTTTTTTTTTTTTAGCTGAGCCATCCTGCCACCTGTTGGCAGCTCAGCGGCAGCTCAGCTCGTGCCAGGCATTGAACCACTGTTGCTCAGAGCTTGCACTCTTGGGTGAGCTCTTAACCAACTGAGCCACTCGGCTGGCCCTACATATGGGTGCTTTAAAGTTAAGGACTGAAGTTCCAACCTGAAAAAGTGAGTGAGGTCAAGGGGGTTGTCCTACAGGCAGATCAACTGCAGACTTTTGGGTTAGACGGAACTAATGATGGAAGGGAACCAGGAAGGTGCCAGGAAGACTCACTGTGTTCATCCATTCCTTTTTCAAGTTTGGTGAGCATATTTATGACCTTACTTTGAACCTTTATCAGGTAAATTACTTATCTCCATTTCATTAATGTTCTTTTTTTTGGGTTTTATCTTGTTCTATCCTTTGGAACTTATTCCTTCTTCTATTTCCTCCTTTTGTGTGTCTTTCTGTGTTTGATTCTTTGTATTAGGAGAAACAGTTACCTCTCCCAGTCTTGAAGGAGTGGGCTTGCATATGCAGTGAGCCTTATCTTTCAACCTTACCCTAGCTCTACCTTGTCTCTGGAGCCTTTGTGATTGTCGAAGCAGTCTGATTTATTCTTAATAGGTCCTAGTTGTTGAGGTTGTGCCAAGCCCTGTCAGTGTTACACAGGGTGGGATATCAGTCAACACCTAGATTCAGGCTGACTGGAAGCCAGACCTTTGGGCAGCAGCTTTTAAAGTATGCACATATATACAGCCCTCTGGGACCACAGTGGTGACCCCTGCTGGCCTCCAGACCTGGTGATTTGGAGGTGTTCTCTTGGTGATGGTTGCAAAATATTGGGGCTCCAGATGAATGCATAAGCTTCCTTCTGGAAGGAACCAGTGAGCTGTAGTGAGGTCAAGGGAGAATGCAAAGATGGCAACCTGCTCCCACATATACTTTCTGAGAGCTCCCATGTAGCCTCTCGGTGTGGTACACCTAAAGTCTGCCTGACAAGTCAATGGGCCTTTTTCATAGGAAGAGTTGGGGATGTGTTTTAATCGCTGTCTGAGCCATGCCCTGTGGTTGGTAGCCTTCCAAGAATGGTCTGTCTGATTGCTTCAGTGCAGTGGAGCCTAGCAGCACAGTCCCCCAAGCCACCGGAGCCAGGAGCTCAACAGACATCCTCATGTGGACTGTGCATGACCATTGGCTTCGGCCAGACCATGGCGGATTCCGAGAGGGAAGGCCGAAGTCCTTTCCTTCTTGTAATCACTACATTGTGCTGGCAATTTTCGGTCCTTTCATCTCAGCCTCTTTCATTCCCCATGAGAGGAGAACCAGGTAAATGCCAGGACCTCTAGCATTCTACAAAGTAGCTGACGGTGCCACATATTCATTCAGATTCATTCCCTTCTCTATTGTCGTTCTAAGAAACATACAAACCTGTGTAGAATTTTCATAAGAGTTTATTTAAGCCAAACTGATAACATGGCAGGAAATAAGATCTCAAATGCTCTGAAAGTGATAGGTCTGCAGTTCTTTTTATACATTTGGAATTAAGGAGGGACTCGAAGGAAGATTGTAGGAAGGTGGGAGAAAGCAAGGTGGGGAAATCTCTATGATTGAATTACATGATAGTTAGCAAGAGTATGTGCTCCCTTGAGGGTGGTTACACCTGTGAGAGGTCTAGAAAAAAAGGTTGCTTATGGCATTTCAAAGGTGTGTTAACCTAGATACACAAGATCAAGGGGCAGGGCTGGCTTAAGGCAAAGATGAACTTTTTACAAGCCTGGGACTTGACTACCCACCATGACCTGCCCAGTTAGGAATTTATGATCAGATCACCCTGTGAGGTTACTTTCTGTTACTTTCTGTACAGAGCTCTTTTTTAGTTCACACTATCCTGTGATATTATCACCCTTATAATAATATGAAGTTGGTACTTCAAGCTGGATTTAAAGCTTCCTGGTTATCTGTAGAAAAGACTATGAGATATAAGATACAACCTAGAGTTAGATGAAATTGGTTTAGAAGATTTAACTTTCGACCTCTCAAATATACTTTATTTGTCTGATCATTTCTAGCATGGGTGGGATTCATGATTTTGAACTGGGCCCCTTCAGTGTTCAGTTCATTTGAATCCTGAAGCCATTAATCTTATCCAAAGTGATAAAGCAATTTTTCCAGCAAAAAATAGCATAAATCTGGGTTGGTAATGCACTTGATGCTTCAACTAGACTGGTCTCTGAGCAGGTACCTCTCCACACATCAATACAGTTAAATGGTATGAAAGTTCCATTAATTTCTTCTGATCACTAAATCACTAATGAGTCTCCAAGAATGAATTTGAATCTCACTTAGCTGTTCTGTACGAAGTGATCGTGAAATCAGCTATCGTTCTTGTTTTTTACTGAAATAATGAGAAATTCTCTGACATTTTACTTTGAGGATACAAAATTAAAGCAAAAATGAAACATAAAATATGACATTTATACAGTGTTTTCACATCCAATTCGATCTGAAACAACAGCTCAGGGACAATTTAAATACTCATGAAATAAATCAGCCTCAGAGAACCTGTTTTCCAGGTCTAACATCCCTAAGATTTCCAAGCAGAGAATTCCCTAATCTATTTTATTTACATAGGAAAATGCTTCCAGCCACATTTTCTTCCTGCTCCGTTCACCAGCCAGGATTGTCTCCTGACCATCTGGAGAATGAAAAATAATACCGACATGAATCACTCTTTCTCTTTATAGAGAGAACCTGGTGGCTTTCAAACACTCCACCCTCAGCATTTAACTCACTGTGGTGTGACTGCTAGTTTCTTCCTCCTATTAGATTCTTGGTCCCTTTGGCCAGACTCTTTGTGTTAGTGATGTTTCAGTCTCCGCGCTAAGCTCAGGGCCTGGCCCTCAGTGATTGCTCAGTAAACACATGCTTTTTCCTAACTACACCCACAGGAGTTCCAGCCTCCTCACCTCTCTCAGTACCTCAAACGTGCTCTTCACTCGCACTGTACTTACTTACATGTGCACATCGGGCCCTTTCTTCAAGGCGCAATTCCAGTCTCACTTTCTTCAGGAAGACTGAACCGCTCCACCCCTTAGTGACAACTCCTGTTCTTTGGTGCCTGTCACCCTTTATCTCTTGCTGTATCATTGTCTTCATCAATGGCTATCACTAGGCTATATGGCACTTTTGTGAGATGAGAAAAAGGTGCCCTCTCTGGGCAGGTGCACCCTAAGGTGCACCAGGGCACATGGCTTTGGGGGCAGAAAACAGATTAATTTCAGCCCTTGTTCACCCCAGTAGCGTTGTGTCCTTGTGCAGTGAACCACGTGCAAAGCTACAGGAAGCCCTGAGACACAGCCTCCTTCCTGAACCAGACCACACCCCAGGCGGACTTTGTTTGACACCTGCCCTCCCCACCTTTCAAGTTTGCTTTGTTTGGTTTTAACCCCTTTTTACATTCCCAGCCTTTTCATCTACCACATTCTCCACTACATGATAAATGCTGTAGCTGCTGGTTATTATATTAATTTGCTGATGCTTGCTAGTTATTGGGTTTCTATTAAGTAGGATAGTTAAATGAAATACTGACATCACAGAAACAGAGATAAAATTATTGTGAAGCAAGTATGCCTAATTGCTTTGCAGAACAGCTTTGCTGAGATATAATTCACATAACATAAAATTCACCCTTTGAAAGTGTACAACTCGGTGGTTTTTAGTATTTTCATAGCGCTATGGAACCATGACCGTCAGAACTTTACAATATTTTCTACCCCAAAATAAACCCCATACTCATTAATATTCACTCCCTTTTCTCCTCACCTTCCAGTCTCTGGCAACTGGCAAATTAATCTTTCTGGATTTTTCTCTGTGGATTTGTCTTCTGGGTATTTCACATACATGCAATCATACAATACATGATCTTTTGGGACTGGTCCTTTTCACGTAGTACAATGATTTCAAGATTAATAAACATTGTAGCATGTTTAAGTACTTCATTTCTTTTGAGGCTGAATAATAATAGTCCATTGTATGAATTTACCACATTTTATTTGTTCATTCACCAACTGATAGATATTTGGGTTTTTTTTCACCTTTTGGCTAATATGAATAATGCTGCTATGAACATTTATGTACCAGTTTTATGTAAACATATGTTTCTAATTCTCTTGGGTGTATACCTAGGAGTGGAATTGCTGGGTCATATGGTAACTCTATGTTTAACTTTTTGAGGAATTCCCAAATTGTTTTCCAAAGTGGCTGCACCATTTTACAATCTAACATGCCATGAGGGTTCCGATTTCTGCACATCCTCATCTAAACTTGCTACTGTCTACATTTTAATCATAGCCATCTTAGCGTTTGTAAAGTGGTATTTATTTCATTGTGGTTTTGACTTGCATTTCCCTAATGAATAGTGCTGTTGAACATCTTTTCATGAACAATCAGACTGAAGGTAAGTGCAGAGATGCAGCAAGTCCTCAGTAACAACTAGAGCTGGGATCACAAATGCAGCCAAAACTCCCCACCCCTGTCTCTTCCCATCACTTGCTCTGCTTCTCTCTAAGGTGAGCTAAGCTTCCTTCTCTCTCATTGTAGACCAACTTCTCCCACATGGCTGCTGCCAGCTCCTGCCACCAGAGAGGGCCTGACTCCCTTTCTCAGGGAGCTCTGATTTATCTGCCTCGTGTCAGGTACTCAGGACCAGACCAGACAATAGTAAACAGGAAATCAAGGTAAGGTAAAAACATGGGAGCTGCCAACGGAACCACAAGGGTGGAATGGGGAAGAGGGAGAGTAATACCTGTTGATGTAAGAGAAGTCCAAACCGTAGAAAATTTGTAAAGAGTTTATTTGAGCCAAACTGACAACATATGCTAGGGGGCAAGATCTCAAATGCTCCACAGAATAATAGTTTTGCAGCTGGCTTTATGCATTTGAAATTAAGAAGGGAAGTAAGAAGGCTGGAAAAAGCAAGGTACGGATTGGATGACAGGATAGTTAACAAGATTATGTGTTCTCTTGAGAGTTAATACACCCTTGGAGGGGTATTACTTCAGATATTTCAAAGGTATATTAACCTACATGCACAAGAACAAAGGACAGAGCTTGCTTACAGCAAAGATAAACTTTTTACTAAAAAGCTCTATGCCTCAGGCATATCTACCCACCATGACCTACCCAGTTAGGAATTTATGATCAGATCACCCTGTGAGGTTACTTTCCACAGAACCCTTTTTTTTTCATCCACATTCTCTTGAAAAATCAAACTCTTTGGCAGCACTGGGCCCAGATCCCCACACAGACACAGCGGGAAGCGGCTGCTGAGGAGGCCTTGCTGCCTCCATCAGTGTTCAGTTCACAGGCACCACCATTCCGCTCCCTGACCTCTGGAGGCATGTGAGTCTATAACCCCTGGTTTGAGTTATTTCAATCACTAGTCATTCACTGTCTCTGAAGAAGCACATACCAAGTCATGAAATCATAGTTTCCATTCATGTGGCCTGGCTGACCTGCAAGGTGAGAGGATATGGGGAGCTTGCTTCACAGTTGAATGAAACAAAAATCTCTTCCAGGGGGCCGGCCGAGTGGCTCAGTTGGTTAAGAGCTCGCTCAAGAGTTTGAGCTCTGAGCAACAGCGGTTCGAGTCCAGCCCGAGCTGAGCAGCCGCTGAGCTGCCAACAGGTAGCAGGATGGCTCAGCTAAATAAAAATAATAATAATAATCTCTTCCATAGGCACTTAAAATATATGATCATTTTACTTTCAGGCTCTTGTATAACACATAGGGATGTTATAAAGATACATTGTCTTTGAAAATCCAGAAGTCTCTGGATTAATTCTCTTGAGCTCCTTCTCTCAAAGCAGGTGGCTCCTAACTCATTTTCACCACTTACTACTGGAGGATTATATTTATGCTATTCTGTAGATTCTTCACCAGTTGTTGTAAAAAATGTTTTTAGCTTTAAGGACTCAAAACAATTCTGGTTCCAATCTAAGGCCATCTGGTTATCATCTTACTCTAATTGCAAGAAGTTTATAATCTTACCCTTGTATTTAATTAATCCAAATGAAGGGTGGCACTCAGTGATATTTCAACTCAGTTCCTCAAGACCCTCTAGAGGCCAACGTACTGGGCTGTTTTATCCACTGACTGCATGAGGTAGACATTGTGCTAGCTCAACCACGTCTCCCTTCAGGAATGAAGGATTTGTTCCCTCAGCTGCTGGGAGTGCTGGGAGCTAAAGATGGTCTTTAGCTGTCGGCCCTGTTTAACATGACACATGCAGGTGATGCCTCCTCCCAAGAGCCCACATCCAAAGAATGACCATATGAGGATATAAAATCCTGGCCCGCTGACGCAAAGTAGGATATCTAGATGAGCCATCCCAGCCCCAAAGCTCCTGTGGGTAGTAGCCTCTCAGTTCAGCGTCTGCCAGTCCTGCTTCCTGCCTGTCCCTTCCACAGGTGCTGATCTCAAGCACTCCCCACTAACCCGCTGCACCCTCAGTTCCATCTCAGAGTCGGCTTCGCAGGAGTCTAACCTGTGAAGCCACTATGAAGCGGGTGACTATGGAATGAGGACGATATTTCAGAGAGGAGGGGAAGGAACCAGGATAACTGTAGCAGAGGGCTCATATTTGGGAGTGGGGGCAAATTAGAAAGTGGGAAACCTTTCTGAACGTTCAGCAGCAAAGTCTCCATTGATTTTCAGCCACAACTTCCAAAGGGCAGAAACCAAAGAACACTGACTACCCTTCTATTTCCTATTAGAATACTCATGAACCCAAAGAGAGGAGATGAAAAAGTTACAGTGGCATTAGAAACTAGAAATTCTGCTCAGCCATCTGCCAGATGTCAGGAAAACCTTTTTCATACCAAAGTTTGGAATGAGAAGCCCAGAGACACAGCAGAGGGGCTCTAAGTGGGAGAAAGTAGCGAGGGTGATAACAGGCAGAACTACAGACTGCTAGAGATTATTTTTCCCTAGAGGGCGGGGTGGGGAAGGATGGTCAATTTTGAAGATCAGAAGCCCTATCTCAGAAGGGCCAGGGCTCTATTTCTTAGAGTGAACAGATTCAGAATAAAAACAAATGAGCAAGCTAACAGAAAGATGGGTTAGGTGGTTTGCATACCCAGTCCTTCAGTCTAAGGTGCACATGGAGGATTCTAATACTGCATTTCCCCACAATTACAGACATTCACCAGAGCTGAATACAGCCCTCCCTTTTCACAGATAATCAATATTTTTAATGTGTGTGTGTGTGTGTGTGTGTGTGTGTGTGTGTGTGTGTGTGTGGTGTATTTTGGCACTAATTTTCAGAACACATGTTTGGAAAATAATTTTACAAGAAACCTAATTAATTTTTAGAAACCAGCAGGTCTGCCCTCTCAAAAGGATTTAGGAAGATGTGGATCTTATGAAATAAAAGATGAAATATGGACAACAGATAAAACAGGAGCTAGCTGAGATGGAATTGGAAATCAAAAGCTGTAGGAGATAATCAGACTATTATAAAAAGAAAGTTACAAATACAATTTCATAATTAGTCACACATTGACAGGAAAGAAAACTGTGATTTGGAGAATAAGCTTAAGAAGAACGTAGAAGAAAAAAAACTGAGAGAAAACCTATTTTTTTCTGAATTGCCGATTTTTCATGTTTATTTGTTCATTGTTTTCATCTCTGTTTTTTACCTAAAAGATCTCCCACTAGCTGGAAATTCAGAATACATTCTCAGTGTGCTCTGTCACCTCACTGATTTTATAACTATTAATCAGACTTCATCCTATGGCATTTGTCTTCCTCACCAAGCACAAATATGAATGTTGGGAAAGACCCTTCAGCAATGCTATCCTCCTGAATATCTATCTATCATCTTAACTCTGTAGCGCTCGGGACACTGGGGACAGTGTTTCTGAGAGGAGGGTGTGTGTGTGTGTGTGTGTGTGTGTGTGTGTGTAGTGGAATGAAGAAAAAAAAATTAAAAAGTTAACGCCTGGACATATCTTTTTTTTTTTTTTTTAAATTGGGGAACTGGAGGATGGGAACAGCACTGGGGAATTAGGGGAAGGGGAACAGACAAGTTGCTGTCATTTTGTTCTTCAGTCTAGTTGTGGAGGACATTGCTTCACTGGCCCAAGTTGGCACCATCATTGCGCTCTTCCCAGGCGAGGCAGATCAGTTGCCGGCTTCTGGACAGCCGCTTAAGGTGGCTGCTGGCTACACACGGTAGCCCATGGCAACCCACTGCAGCAGGGGCTGCAGCCTACGCAGTTTCCAGCGACTCCTGGCAGCCCAGCTCCAGGTTGAGCTGTTGTTCAGCATCTTAGCTGTAGAGGGCAGTGTCACTGGCCCTCATATTTGGGATCCGAACCAGGGCCCTCTGGCGTCCCAAGCCAGCTCTCAACCAACACGCCACTCGGCCAGCCCAATGCCTAGACATATCTTGTTAATTTTTTTCATTTCAATTTTTTTGTAAGAGTCCTACATGCAGGAGAAAGACCTACAAAGGGAAAATTGTAGGCATAAATTGAAATGTATTCTTTCTCATGTAGAGATTTAGATCACAGATAGGAAGGAGGGCTGTAAAAAGAAGAACAATGTGTCAAAGTTTGAGCTATTACAGTAATTCCTGTTCGAAGCATGTGCTGGTTCTAGGACCCAGGCTATACCCAATATCCCTAATAACTTCTGAGATTCCTTTGACCTGATCACCCCTTACTTTGTGTCCTGCAAAGAACGGCGTCCTACCAGTGCTGCTGTCAGCTAGTGCACCCTTACACTTTCAAAACTTTCTGGGTTCACTAACAATCAGGCCATCATCAGACTGACTGCTCTGAATTCCACTGTCATCGCACGTTAGAGACAACCAATATATAGGATCATCTGTAGAGGGATTTTTTTTTTTCAATTTGTGGCCATAAACAGGTGTAGTACTATTGTTGCTATGACAAATTAGCACAAACTTGGTGGCTTAAAACACCTCAAATTGGTCATCTAACAGTTCTGGAGCCAGAAGTCTGAAATGGGTCACTCTGGGCTAAATCGAGGTGTTGCCAGGGCTGTATTCCCTTCTGGGGGGGGGGGGGATCTGTTTTCCTGCTCTTTCCAGCTCCTAGAAGCCACCCATGTCTCTTGGAACAAGGCCCCCTTCCATCTTCAAAGCTGGCAACAGCTGGCTGAGTTCTTAACATATTGCATCACTCGGACCCTCTCTTCCACATGTAAGGACTCTTGTAATTATAGTCCGCCGACCTGGAAAATCTAGGATAACCCACCTCTCTTAAAGTCCATTGATAAGCAACCCTAATTCTATCTGCTGCTTTAAGTCCCCTTTACCATGTAACTTAGCAGCTTTCAGGGCTTAGAATACAGCCATCTTTAGAGGGCCGTCTTCTGCTTCCCACCACCAGGCTTCTCTCGTTTTGCTTCCGGCTCTGTACCTTAACCTCTCATTAGCACTTCCAGAGGAGAGCAGTGATAAAAAAGGCAAAATGTCCACATTCACTGATAATTGATAAAAGTTTGATAAAAGGAGAAACCCCTGGCTAAAATGGAAACCTGAGATTAAATCAGATAATGTATTAATATGTGAAATCCTCAACCCCAAGGTTTGACCCAGAGCACACTTGGTTAAATATTAGTGGAGTCCGAAGTTGATATCTCAGGTCTTTCAGAGCACAGCTACAAGACTGTGTTCTTTCATCTATTTTTACACACACACACAAAAATGTCACTATTTCACAGAAGTCCCACTACCATTTTTCTCTTTTCCTCCCCCCCATCCTTAAAATAGTTTTCATTTCTCCTCCGGACACCTTCAGCATAAAAGGGCTCCCATGGATATTGTTTTATTGTTGCGAACCAAGAGTCTGTCTAGTGCCTCTTCTGAGCTGAAATTGTGCATCCCTGATTTACTCATTATTTTAATGAAGGGATTGACAGAGGAAACTGTACAGTGAGCAAAGATTGAAGGAGTCCTATTTGGGAAGACAGCATCTCATTAATCAAGAAAATGTTGTATTTATACATTTTATATCAGTTATAATTAAGTTTGGTTGTACCTAACAGAAACCCCAATAAAGGGAGTTAAACACACAAGGGTTTCTCTTGCATGTAAAAGAATTTAAAAAATAGGCAGTTCCAGGCCTGTGGGGCAACTCTGCGAATAAAATTAGGTTGTACAAGGTAAATGTTTAATTCTTTCCTTTTAATGACCAATTTTTAAAGTATAGTGTTAGTGTGTTATTACCTTCAATGGTGAATGGTTTGTTTCATTTTTTGGATTAAAAAAAAAGTATCATCATGAATTCAGATTTTTCTATATTTAATGTGTTTTAATCAATTGTAGTTCTTCTTTTTGATGACCAAATTGTCTGATCTCTGGCCAGATAGAAGCCCCTGCAGGTTTGGCTCTAGACCTTTTGACATGAATCCAGCAGTCTTGAGCACTTTCTTGCTTTGGGCACAAAAGATAAGCCATGTTCATCTTGTAAATTCCTGCCCTGACCAGGTTCAGCCATTTCTCCAAGGTGCCCTGGTTCCTTCTCGTAGGAAATGGTATTTGAAGAACACAGTCTGGGCTTTGCTACTGAGTTATCATCGCTTTTAGGCCTCAGTGGACACAGCTATTAAATATGTGTTTTGGGGTTTTTTTTACAGACAGAAAAGTAAATCTCATACTAATAAGTTCAATTCAAATTTAAGATTGCAAAGATCAAAGATATAAAATCTGTGATTTTTATATCTGCAGCTCTCTTAGGCAAAAATAGTTGATTCCTAACAACACAATAAGTCATATAAATAAACAATACTATCAAAAATTTAAAAATCAATATAACCACTACCAATAAGACTACTGAATGTAATTCATGTTTATTTAAAGTTCTTTTGCCCTTGGCATGTTTTAAATAATTGTGAAATAATTCTTCTCAGTGTAAGTAGGTCACAACTTTGATACGCAGTAGGGGTTTTTTTGGTTTGTGTTTACTTTTTTAATTTTAGTGATCGGGTATTTTTCTTTTCGATTTAATTTTGTTTTTAATTATAACATTTTCATGGGTACAAATAAAAATTTTAAATGAGGTAGATTTTTAAAAAGTCTAGTTTTCCTTCCTCATAGCTAATTATTTTTATTAATTTTGGCTTATCCTTCCATTATTTTTAAAAAACATAAAATACTTAGATATTCATATTTCCCTCCCTCTTTTACACAAAAAGTATTATAAAAACTGTATTGCACTGTGATTTTTAAATTTTTACTTAAAATAAAATACCCTGGAGATTATTCCATACCCATATGTAGATGGCTTCCCATTTTTTTTATTTTTATGGCTGCATTGACCATCACATGTATGTCCCATAGTTTATTCAACCAATCCCCTACTGATAGATATTTGTGTTACTTCTTCACTTTTGCTATTATAAATAATTCTGCAGTGAAAATCTTGACTGTATGTCATTATATTTTGTCAGTGTACCTTTGGGATAAATTCCTAGAAGTAGGTCTGCTGGGACAAAGGGTATACAAATGTATTAATACTGGAGATACTGACAAACTTTCCTCACTGGGATATTTTGCATTCTGCCAGCAATATATCAGGGTGGCTGTCTTCCTGTAGCCTTGCCAATAAAATATGTCGTCAAACTTTTGCATTTTTGTCATCTTATAGATGAGAAGCGTTATCAGTATAGTTATAATTTCCATGTCTCTTATTTTGAATGAGGTTGAGCATCTCTTCAATGGAAAATATATATAATTTTAAATATATTTGTTGCTTATGCTGGTATTTTCTCACTTTTAAAGTTGGAGAGAACAGAAAGGGTGTGATTAGGTATGAAGCAAGTTGATGTGGAGGCAAAGGTTATGGTCAATGTATTTTTTTAGGGTAGAAAAAGTTCTATAAGCTTTATATGAAAGACTGCACGGAGAAAATTTTATCCATCAGATTTTAACATGAATTGGACTGGATCTTACAGTGACTGGTACCCTCACTGAAGCTCTCATCTTTGGTTGTGCACTAGATTCACATGGAATATGAAAAGACGGGGAAGGGAGGAAAAGATACTTGGGCCCACTGCTGAGTATTTGGAACTGAAAACTCTGGAGTGAATCCTTGTCAGCTATGCTTTTTTGTCTTTAGAGTTTGTTTTGTTTTAAGCTGAGGAGATGCTTCTATGTAGACAGGCTTGAAAAACAAAATGTACTTATTAAAAAAATATTTACTGAATGTCAGGGAATGAGTTAGCTGGTGGGTGCTGAGACCACAGCAGTGATAAAACAAACACAGTCCCTGCCCTCATAGACTGTAGGGAGACAGACCAAAAAATACTGAATAAATTAAATTGCCATAAGAGCCATGAAAGAACAGGGGGCCGAGAGAGGGAGTTCATAGGAAGGAGTGCTTTTCAATGGGATGGTCAGGGAAGGTCTCCCTGAAAAGTAATATTCAAGCTGATTTACAGAAGAAAAATAGGTTTTGGGCCAGTAGATCTAAACCGTTAAGGGCTATTGGAAACATCTCAGCAGAATTTACATAAAATATTTTGCTCAGTGCCTGGTTCACAATAAATGCAGCTGTTAGGATGATGATGAAAATGATTTTCTGCTCAGCCAGATCTTCCTTTAAGGCCCATTTCAGACTAAACTATGCCATTAAGCCTTCCTTAGTGAATCCAGCTCACACCAATAAATTTATTCGCCAAATGTTTATTAGAACTCTACTGTTTGTCAGGTACTGTTCTGGGCTCTGAGGATACACTGATAAAGCCAACTTGGCCTTCACAGAACATACGTCACAGGAGATGAGTCAATTTAGCAATTATCTATCTCTCTTTTCCAGATTCAACAGGATGATAAACTCTTGGAGGGCAGGGCACTTACCTTTTTTGGATCCCAATCCATAGTTTCTGGCATAAACTGAGTGTTCTGTAGAGTGCTAGCCTTAGTGATCTTTCACCTGATTCAGTGAGCCCCACCCACCCACTAGCCAAGGACCTGAGACCTGGCTGTGCTTTAGGAGAAAGAAGAAAGTAAATGTATTCTGACACATTCAGGGCCCAAAAGCTATCTTTAGGCCTTGAAAAAAGGCTAGCAACTATACCGTTCCAGTCCGCTGGAATGTTTGAAGACGTACCGTGCCAACACTCAGATCCTGTTGGCGTGGCCTTTAGACAAACGCGTCTTACAAACTTGTTGATTTTGTTATCGTTATTGTTGCTAACCAACTTGAAAAAAATTCTTCTTAAGAGAATATGTTCATCAATCCTGGAGAAGCTTTTGGATCTCTAACATTACCTAACACTTTTCCCCTTTCCCACTATTTCCCCTAACCCCACAGGCATATGTACATTCACATCCAAATACTATGTAGAGTCTATACTTTTGTTTCAAAACTCCTATTTCTTGCAAGTCAGTGCTTTCCAGCATAAAACAACGCTTATTATGCCCCAAGTTACTGCTTATAGTTCACTGTTTATTAGGGTTTATTATTAGAGAAAATAATACATGATGCCCAGTTAAGTTTGAATTTCAGATAAACAACAAATAATTATTTAGTGTAAATACATCCCATGCAATCTGGGGCACATATTTACCCTAAAAAATTCCTTGTTATTTTATGAAATTCTAGTTTAACTGGGTGTCGTGTACTTTTATTTGCCAAATCTGGCAATGCTACTTGCTATAGGTCTTTATGCTCTCTCTCATAATCCCTACAAAAACATGAAAAATAAGTATAATGCTAATTTACAAATAAGGAAACTGAGCTCAGAGAGAGAGAGAGTAATATCTTTAAGATTACAGTTGGTACATGCTTCAAATCACGATCTGAAGCTAGATCTGTCTAAACAAAAAGACCCTGTATTCATGCTCTTCAAGAAAACCAGTAATTGCTACAATTATTTTGTTCAGAGCAAGATCAAGAATATTATAGTTGTGAGATGAATAGACACACTTTTGCAGTTCACCAAACAAAGCTCTACCATGCTGCGACCTGGGACCATCTGCCTCTTCTCATCATGAATGTGCTACTTGGCCTTCATGGCTCAGCTCACAGGTGACCTTACTAAGGAAGCTTCTCTGACCATCCCAGGAAGAGCTGATCATTCTATGCCTCTATGTCAACACTTGCACAGTGTATTTCAATGATCTTATGGGTCTGTCTCCCTTAGAAGACCATGAGTTTCCTGAAATAGGGACCACATCATTTTCCCAGTGCCTAGCATGGGAGTGAAGCCTCAGTAAATGCTTGAAGGGTGAAGCTCAAATGCTGGGCATCAGATTTAGATGAACTCTGCTAAAATATGTATGGGATTCCCAACTAGGAGACAATGGATTTCTTGGCTCTCTTTGAAAAATCTCTTTGAAAAGAATAGATACTAAAAACAAACCTCTATCTAGAGATGCACAAGAAAACCATAATACTTCACTATTCAACTTGGGAAACTACCAATTACCTTTTTTTAAGCTTCTGTTTTGCTGTGACCTTTCATATAGTAGTAACTTATGGCACAATTATCTTGAATGGAACATCTGAGAATGAATCAGTTTTAGTTAATGTGAGTCAATATCTGGAGGGGAGGAAGGAAGAAGTGAAGACAATTTGAGCCTCGCTTTCCTAACTCAGCAAAGTTCAAACCAGTCACTTTAAAAAGTCAAAAGCGAAGTCATTTTATATGCTCAATATACATATGCTTGGCATATAAGGATGTTATGCCCTAAAATATTCCCTTGATTATATTCCAGGAACTTTTTTTCTCATCTAAATTATAATTCTGGTAAATATAGGGTTTCTCTATATCTTTCCTCCCTCATTGGACAGGCCTAGTGATTTCCAAGGGCACCCAATTAGATTATTGAAAAGAAATATGGTACTCCTGTCTCTTGGCTGACCTGCTCATTATCCTGAACCAAAACTCATTTTTAGTGCCAACCAAAGCACTTTTTCACTGAGAACAGAAATACATGCATTCCCTCTGGTTTGGTGTTGTCTTATCACATTCAGGGGCTTCGGCTCTTTTGCTGAAATATCCCAGATAAGAATAATTACGGGTCAATGCCTTTTCCAAAATAACATGTAAATGCTATAAACATTACCAGGGATGCTAAAAAAAGACGTATACACATGACTTGTGGTCATCTTTTATTATCGGTATATATTTTTACAATTTAAATATAGTTTTTTCCTTTCTTCAAATGCGTATACATTTTTTTGGCACCGTCTGTATTTCTATTAGTCAATAAATGTTTTAGGAATGATTGACAGGCTCAGATTTAGATAATTTCTATGAAGACAAATAATTAGATCCAAATGACAACTCTTCTTTGGCAGAAGCACAAAGATATACACAATCCACTCAGGAAAACATGTAATTTATTCTTTCATGCCGAGGAAATGACTGATTCAATCTGGTGTGTCACTTGGTGTGCTGGACAGAGAGATTTAAGTCAAAAGGAAGTCTATCTAACAGTGGAATCCCAAACACCAACCACGCAGTGTGGGTGGCATCCTGGAGGCAGAGGAACTTCTTTCCCTCTCAAAAGCAAACTCTTCTTGTTTATCAGCTAGGCTGGGCAGCGATCAGGATACTGTTGGCTACTCCCCAGTATACAGGGGGGCAGGAGGGAGATACAGAACAGGTCAGAACATCGGCTCCAGTCACATTACTGGAATTTGTCTCCTAGATCTAACCCTTCCTGACCTTGGACAAGGTACTCCTCTCTGAGCCTCATTTTCCTCATTATAACAGTAAAATGGAAATAACATCATCTCATGGGTTACTGTGAGGATCAGGGAGACTGTAGGTGAATGATTTAGTCTAGGACCTAGCACAGTGAGCCCACAATCTTAGTTCCTCTTGCTGTTCTTTCTTGCCTATCAGCACGTCTGACATCAGTGGAACGGTAAGTCGGCATGCAGACGGACAACGTTTCAGCTTCTGACCACAGCTTCCTCCAGATTTCCATGAATAATGTTAGTCATATTTAAAAGGAACAGAGAGGCCGGCCGAGTGGCGCGTTGGTTAAGAGTTGGCTTGGGACGCCAGCTCTGAGCAGCAGGACCCCAGTTCAGATCCCACATGAGGGTCAGTGACACTGCCCTCTACAGCTAAGATGCTGAACAACAGCTCAACCTGGAGCTGGGCTGCCGTGAGTCACCGGCGATGG